>NC_053024.1:259887285-260048613 GCF_003073215.2 Triticum urartu
GTTCGCTGATGATGATGACGAAGAGGAAGAAGACATCGAATCCCCACCTAAAGTGGGGAGGAAGAAGAGAGCGGCCCCCACAAATCCGGAGACAAAAGCGCCTAAGAGGGTTAGAGGCTCCCACGCGGATAACTCCGTGTGGGATGTTGACAGCAATCCGGAGCGACCTCGCCGGACCAAGCCTCAAGACGCCTCGTAAGTACCAGAATCCGAAAACATTTAGCTTTCCCAGTTTGTAATATTGATATACCTTAAACTTTGTTATTGCAGTCCGGCATGCCATGGCTCCCCGCGATCCTCGTCAGAGGGATCGCTAGACTCAAAGGAGATGGCTAGCATGTCTCCACCACCTGCTCATTCCGTCTCTCCCAAGGGTGACGACGAGGTGGTGTCGCAAAAGACCTTCCCCGACCGAGGGGCTTCCGAAGATCGTCGGGGTGGCGCCCCAGGACGATTCCTCAATTGCCGGACGCATGGGGGAAAAATCCCCTATGGGGACTGGTGGGGCCGAGTTCCCTTCGGACCTGAGCCGGATACCTTTCCGGAGATCTATGCGGCTCCAGAGTCTAGCGAACGACATGCCCCAAAAGGAGGGAATGTTCCTGTTCCGCCGGTGACCTCGATCCAACTAGAGGCACCGGATAACCTGATGGAGGCGCTACGAGGCGCCCCTATTGTGGATGAACATCGCGCCCTTATGGGCATGGTAATAGAGAAGGTCCAGTTCGTAAAAAGCGGACTGACCGAAGCCTGCACTAGCCTTCTATCGGGCTTGGAGGTAAGTAATGCATTTGTAGGAAGAATATCATAGTATAGACAGTAGCCCCTGATGCTCTGTTTGGTGTTCGGGAAGGAAAAGCCGAACAGAGGATCAAAAAGAAATATCGCAGGAGTCTAACATAAGTTGTCTATGTGAATAAGCACGTATCGCTCCAGGCTGCCACTACTCATGCTGCGAAGGTCTCTGGACTGAAGTGGAAACTGGAGCGGGCTGAGGAAGAGCTCGGCCTCGTAAAGAAGCAGCTGGAGGATAGCCAAGGTATGCAGTAACCTACGGGTACATTTTAAGAAAAAATGAATAGTCCATCTGGACTAAGGTGTCATAAATTTTATTAGGGGCCACGACCGAGGTGGCAGCCCTCAAGAAGGTGTTAGCCGAGGCCGAGGACAAAGCGGCCAAGGAACGCGCCGCGCAAGAGAAGCACGAGGCCCAGGTTGGCGAGGCGCAACAACGGCTCCAGGGTGCAATCAGGAGATTTGAGTCCTTGGAGTGCGATTGTAAGGTGCAAGAGTCCAAACTGGCGAAGGCCCGCCGGAGCACACAGGATGCACAAGCCGAAGCCCAGAACGCCCTCCAAGAAATTCAGGCGGCCAAGGAGATTGCGACAGGTAATTCTTTCAGCATGCAGAGCAAGTATGTAGAAGAAACGTTCCTTGTACTTATCCGAATTTGGGTTTTCCAGAGGCGTTTACGGATCTGCCACGAAGTATATCAGATGTTGCCGAGCATTATAGAGCCGAAGAAGGGATGTCTATGGAGAAGCTATTCTGGTCCCAATATCTTGGACCCGAACATCCATTGTCCTTCAGCGACCAGCTGAAGCAGTTGGTCGAGCTGCACAGGTCGGCAGAGCTAGCCATGAAGGACCTGATAGTCTGGCTGTGGCCTGCCGAGCCTTTACCTAGCAGCTACTTCGGACTTGTTAAGCAGCTTGTAAGTGCCTGTCCGTGGCTCGAAGCGGTGAAGCGGCCGGTCTATATTGAAGGCGCTCGTATGACATTTGCCCACGTCAAGACGCATTGGGCAAACCTGGATGCCAAGAAGCTGATGACCATGGGGCCGCCGGAGGTCAAGGAGCATCGTCGACCCGAGCACTATTTTGATGGCGTCCTGGAGGGCTCCTGCCTTGCGGCAGAGCAATGTTCAAAGGATGTAATATTCCCATGAGAACATTTGTATTATCCTGTCCCGTAATATGGAACAATGATGTTATGTATTATAATGCTTGCGATTTACATTTTACCTCCTGTGAGGCCGTTTATAAAATCTAAGGGTTGACCAGTCGTCGGCTTCTGCCCCCATGTAGATAGTATGGGGGTGTTCGGGATAAATCTAAACACTCTTTACTCCACATTCTGGTCCTTAAAGGAGGTGTTTATCCCAACGAACAAGGCAATCAGACTATGTGGCCTTTACCGCCCTCACTTAGCCATAGGAGTTTGACAATTAAGAAAGTTGGCGAAGCCCCTGGTATTTGGAAGGACGAACTAGGGGCGTTATACACGCCTAATTGGAGGAACCGATTCTTCGCAAGAAGCGGAAAAAATCTCTAACGATTTGGGACCTCTCGAACAGCTGACCAGCTCTCGCCGCATCATGACAGTCAGTTTTCGGCTTTCTCTACTGAGGTGCTCGTCCAGAAGAACCGGGACACGATCGCAGTAGTTCTCCCTTTACTACCCTAGCCGATATAGCGGAATGTAAGGTAGTGAAAGTGCGTTATATCGACTAGAGGGGGGTGAATAGGCGATTTTTATGAAAGTCTTCAAAACGTGGAAGTTTCGAAGACAAACGATAGAAATAAACCTATTACCATGCAGCGGAAGGTAGACTACACTAGGTAAACCATAGTCAAGTATTCAATGAAGTGAAAGCACAATGACTAATAGCAGCTAGGTAGTAAGGATCAGGTAGGAAGATATTATGAAGCCAAACAGAACACGCAGTTACTTAGTGAAGACAAAAGATAGTGCAATCATACAATGACTTCACAAGGACCAACAGTAAGTAAAGGGAAGGGAAGGATGAAACCAGTGACTCATTGAAGACAATGATTTGTTGGACCAGTTCCAGTTGCTGTGACAACTGTACGTCTGGTTAGGGCGGCTAGGTATTTAAACCTGAGGACACACAGTCCCGGACACCCAGTCCTGAACACGCAGCTCAGGACAGCCAGTCCTCACCGTATTCCCCTTGAGCTAAGGTCACACAGACCTCGCCCAATCACTCTGGTAAGTCTTCAAGGTAGACTCCCAAACCTTCACAGACTTCGTTCACCGGCGATCCACAATGTCTCTTGGACGCTCAGAACGCGACGCCTAACCGGCTGGAGGATTCACAGTACTCAAGTGTAATAAGTCTTCAGATCACACAGACAAGCAGACTTAAGTGATGCCTAACACTCTTAGGCTCTGGGTGGTTAGGGCTTTATCCTCACAAGGAATTCTCTCTTAAAGGCTTCGAGGTGGGTTGCTCTCAAACGACAAAAGCCGTACTCTAACTCTGAGCAGCCAACCGTTTATGGTTGTAGGGGGTGGGCTATTTATAGCCACTAGGAAACCCGACCTGATTTGTCTGAAATGACCCTGGGTCACTAAGGAACTGACACGTGTTCCAACGGTTAGATTTCAAACTCACACGGCAACTTTACTTGGGCTACAAGCAAAGCTGACTTGTCCGACTCTGGACAAGATTCGCTCTCATAGTCTTCACTCGAAGACATAGGTTTTGGTTAAGCATCACTTCAGTCATTCTGACTGGTTCTCTTGGACCCCACTTAATAGTACGGTGGTTCCTATGACTCAACAAAGAAGAAAAAGAACTATGAAAGATCTAAGTCTTCGAGCTCCATAGGCTTCATGCGATGTCTTCTCTTGTCATAGTCTTCAATGTGAATATCTTCATATACCACCTTTGACATCAATGTCTTCATACATTTTTAGGGGTCATCTCTGGTAGGAAAACCGAATCAATGAGGGACTTCTACCTGTGTTATCCTGCAATTCTCACAAACACATTAGTCCCTCAACTAGGTTTGTCGTCAATACTCCAAAACCAACTAGGGGTGGCACTAGATGCACTTACAATCTCCCCCTTTTTGGTGATTGATGACAAACTAGTTGAAGTTTTCAACGGGGAATATAATATGTGAAATTGTAGAGGAATTGTCTTCATTAGTTGCAAGGGCTCCCCCTGAAGATGTGCATATAAGTAATTTGCTTTTGGAATGCAAATGCACATGGCAGTTTGTACTCGTGGAGATCCTCTTCAACTTATGATGACAATTCATTATGCATGAGAAGGTATGTGAAGATAATGACATGCATAATGGAAAATGGACATCTGCAAAATGATCTAAGTGCGGAATTTATCGTCGCACATGCGGAATTTATCGTCGCATCATGAAATAGCAAATAAGTAGCAGACGACCATCGAGTTTAAGTGTTACAACTCAAAGAACCAAATGTATCAAAATGAGAGTTGTAAACACGAAGCAAAATATAAAGCAACCTCCCATATGGACCCGTTTGAAGACTATCAAACTCATATGCTTCTTCCCCTTTTGTCAGTAAGGACCAAAAAGGTTTGAAGACATAGAGCATCTACTCGTTCCCATGAAGAGTAGGTGAAGCAGCAGGGTCTTCGGTGGTGTTCGGCGGTGCAGAAGAACTTGGAGCAGTGTCGAAGCGTGCTGAAGGAGGTGGCGGTGAAGTAGCATCGTCTTCATCCTCGATCACTCTGGCATTCACAGTTGCAGCAGAGGAAGAGAACTCAGAGTCTTCAAGAGATGGAGTTCGTCACAGCACTGCCCTTCAAGGAGGTGTGGAGTCAAACTTGAAGCGTTGAGAGAAGCCATCCTCTTGAAGATCATCTTCAGAGCACATAAGCATCAGCCCTTTCCATGTGCGTCGAGAGGTTTCATGTGCAACAAAGGCATTCTTGGTGGCAAGATTGCGAATACGGTTGACATCCACCAAGAGGCTTTGCATTTGGCGCTTCAGCCAGTCATGATGCCTATCCTGTTTCTGATGAAGAGCCACCAGAAGCTCTCGGTCATTGAGAACACGAGTGTGCTTCTTAGGTCGTTGGGCAATTGTGCTATCGGTGGCTTCAGTAAGGGCAGGATGTGGTGCACGTGTAGTTCTAGCCAAAGGATACACACGAGTGATAGCTTGAACTCCTTCAATGTTTTGAGAAAAACTTTGATGCTCCGCATTCTGAAGACTTAGAGGTTCCTTGGCAGGCTCAGGATAAATGGCTTCAACAGACATATCCACATCAGGTAGAAAGATTCGATGATTGCGAGCAGATGGCTGATATGAGATAGCGGAGTGAAGTTTAATCAGCCGCATTATCCATGGAGCGTAGAACTTCAAGCCAAAAATATCATAGCCTGATGCAGCAAGTTGGCAGATGAAGAAGTCCTGTGCATTGAAGCATTTGCCATGAAGAATATAGAAGAACAAAGTCTTCATTGCACCTTCCACCTTGGCATGTGGAGAATGTCCTTTGATGGGCCAGAGAGTTCGCCTTATGATGTGATAAATAGTCCTTGGCAGATACTCAAGGTCTTCAACGAAGAACTCCTTGGGATATGCAGCATCTTGGGGCAATGGCTTCATCATACTGAGCATCTGACTCATGTTAGGTTCAGGCTTCTGAAAGATGCTCTCCACAACTTCACTGTGAAGCTCACAGCCATGTTCGTAGAGATCGCCAGGAGTGGGCAGACCAGTGAGCTCAATGATATCAAAGGCTTTGGCTTCGTGATGAACATTTCCTATCGTCCACTCCAGGACCCAAGTCTTCGGATCTCTGTTGTACCCACGGATGTGAAGTGTGGCATAGAATTGGAGCAGCAACTCTTCATTCCAGTGCTCTTGGTCGGTGACAAACGGCAGCAATCCAACCTCTTTGAAGCAATCCAGAGCTTCTTCCAGACAGGGCAGACCAGCTATTGCTTTGATGTCAAGACGCTTATGTGGGAAGATGCGACCTTGATTGTATAGAATGCAGGAGTAATAGCTTCGCTGCGGATAGCTCCAGAACCGATCAGATGATATCCTTTCCCTTGAGTAGGGGTTCCTGGAGCTATTGAAGAAGGTGTTGTCTGCTTTGAAGCCATTGACATTGAAGGATCCAGGTGCTGATGCAGGACCTGGAAACCTGGGCAATCTGGGGATTGGCTTCTGTACCTGAGGCCTGTGCTCAACATGGTAGTCAAACTGAGGACCAGCAGTAGGCGCAGGAACAGAAGCAGTAGCATCATTGGCTTCACTGACTTCTGGTGCTTGGGTAGGTGAAGGCTCCACATTGGCTTCAGCCATGACAGCGTCAGTGGCATCGGTGGCAGCCTCAAAATTCTCAACCTCCACTTGATGAGCTGGAGGGTCGGTCACAGTCACGTTCTCCTCGAGAACAGCTTCTTGGTGAGACGAGGGTGTAGCAGCACTTGGGGTTTCTTCTTCATCGACTGATGCAGCCGGAATGTCTTCAGCAGCTTTAGCTTCAGACTCAGAGACTGGAGACCTTGGTCCTTTGCGAAGCCTGCGTAACGCTGGCGATGCCTGTGGAGTTGGAGTTGGCTAGGCCTCAAAGTCTTCTGCCTCTTGTGCTTGTGGGTGATCAGCCCATGATGCATCCTGAGCAATTGGCGTCAGAGGACGACCAATGGTGATGAGCTCGCTGTGTGTGAGCACAGGCGATGATACCTGTTGGTGCTCGAGCTGAGGAAGAACTGCATCATCTTCAACACGGTCATGGTGACCAATGTCTTCAGCAGCGATGGGATCAGCTGCTGGAAAGTCTTCAGCTTCATAAGCCCCTGTGAAAGCAGGCTCATGGACAGACAGTTGGCGCTCTTGAGGTTCAGCGTCAGGGCGAACCATGGAGATGGGTTCAACAATCAAGGGCTCTGTGGGAGCAGCCCGTTCCTTCTTGGTCTTCCGCTTCTTCTTGGAGGGGGCAGTAGCAGAGGCTTCAGGATGTTTCCTCTTCCTTGCTTCAGCCTCAGCAGTCCTCGTGTTCTTCAGCTCTGAAGCGGTTGACCGGGCCTTTGGCTTCGAGCCAGTCATGCTAGTTGCGAAGACAACGGGATCTGCTTCCTGCCTTGGTGCGTTGGGTTCGGCCACAGTGGGCTTCTTCTTCTGCTTGGCAGCCATCCTGGGATCAATGCCCGGACGCCCAAGGGCCTTGCGCTTCTCAGCCTCGTTGTAGCCTTGCACACACTTGTCAGCCAGGCTCTTCATGTGCTCACGAGAACCCTGAGCTTCTGCGCATTTCTTGAGAAAGGCTTCTTTGAGCTCGTGCAGCATAATCTTGAAGTTTTTCACCTCTTGCACACTGAGCTTGGCCATATGCTTCTTGAACTGAGCTTTCTCAAAGTCAATCTTCTGCTTCAGTTCAACAATGCGCTGGGCGAAGCTAATTCTGAAGCAATGGCGCCATGGAAGGCGACACTGAGGCCAATGGGTAGTTGCAGATCTTCGAAGCTGATGTTGGGCGTGTCAAACCACTCATCAATGAAGTTGTGTATGATTGTCACGTCAAAGAGAGGCAGATCATTGAAGAATTCTGCTTCTTCTTTGCTCTTGATGAGTTGCTCAAGAGCGTCATCTGCAAGATCTTCATCACTGGACAGATCAATGGCATCGTTTCGCAGAATGGCAGCAGTAGTCAGTTCTTGGCCGGTGTGTGGCAGAGGCATCTTGAACTTCTGGGGCTTGGAGATGCATGACAAATCTTCATACTGCACACTGTCTTCAGGAGGTGCAGTGGCCAGTGGCTTCGCCCATGAGATTTTTGGCGCAGAGGTAGGCTTTGAAGCTTTAGGCTGCTTCAACTTCTTTGGCTTCGGTGCTGCAGGCGCTTCATCTAATTCAGCGTCATCTGCAGGCTCATTCACGGCTGTCCCTTGAACCACGATGTGAGTGATGAGACCTTCCAAGTTGTAGAAGGGCCCAAGAAGATTGGGTTCAGCTTCACGAGTTCCATCGGCACGAGGAGCAGAGGGACCAGGGTTGAAGTCTAATCCCAAAGACTTCTTGTTCTGCTTCGCTGAGTTCTGGGCAAACTGGAAGTTGTGCTTAAACAGATTGTCGTCACGACACCATAGCAGTGATGATGGGTCGGCATCCACAGGCTGAGGTCCATGGACCATGCAGGGATAGAAGCCTTGTTCAATGGCTTCATCTCTGGTCCTGGGTTGAAGATTTTTGTAGAGGATGTCTCCCCATGGTCGCTTGATGGCATTCTTTTCAGCATATTCCTTTGTCACAAATCTGTACTTGAACCACTATTCTGCCCAATAGCGTCGAATCCATTGGATTCATGTCTTGTGCTGATTCTAATCCTCTTCAGGATCTATCTTGTACAGCTCTGAGAGGTCATCGGGCAGATCTCTTGATGTTTCTCCTCGACACTTTCTGCCACCCTTCCTTGCTGATTTCTCTGAAGCCATGAACTTTAAACTGAATGGCTTCAATACGTTCAAAGGCTTCAAAGGCTTTCGCTTGCTGGACAAACAGGAACTGGCTTCGGGAGAATTTATGTGATACTGTAAGAATTCTGCAAATGAATGCAGACTATGAGAACCAAGGGATTCTCCCACGGACATGTACCTATGACAGCATTAAGGTGCGAGGGAAGGGGAAGAGGTCATATGCATTCTCAGAAGATTTTGAGGATAAATCAGTTTAGAAGACATTGACCTCATCGTGCGAAGACATTCACTCATAGATAAGGAGTTGGTTCCAGATTTGTACGAATCCACGGATCAGTACAAGTGAGGAATCTAACTACTTTGTGAAGCATAAGTGAATATACTAGGCATATTATGAGATGCAGTTTGAAGTGGATCCAGAATGTGTGAACAAAAACCACTTGTGGTAGAAAGTGACGAATCTATAGGATCAAAGGGGCCGTAAAAAGGAAGTTTTATTTACCACACGTAGAACTGCTAGACGGAGTGGAAGAGGAGGCCGAGCAGTTCGATCGACCGTGCCCTAACTTGGCGACGGAGGACACCTACGGCGACGGCGGAGAGGACGATGTCCGCGGTCGGCGTGAAGACGGCGTCGGAGAGGTTGCGGCAGTGAAGCGCTTCGTCGCCGGCGTCGTCGAGGGCTAGCGGTGGCGCTAGGGTTCGTGCGAGAGTGGAAGAAGAGATAATGACTATGGTGAGGCGTGTATTTATAGGTACAGGGGCGGCTCAGTGTTATTACAAAGGTGCCCCTGGCGATTCACATCTGAGGAACACGTGGCCATCATGCAGCATATCGGGGGTTGTTCCACGTCCCACGCACGCCTGGATTGTCAGGTGGTCGTTCCCACTTCTCCGGGTTTCAGGTGAAGGAATGAGCATTGAAAACGGACTTAAAGTTTGTCTCTGTATCTTCTACTGACAAGGACGCAGAGAAGACATTCGACAGTTTCAATAGAATGCATATGATTTGGAGAGATAGAGTTTGAGATAGAAAGCATAGAAAGGTTAGGGTCCAATCACATTCACTTAGTTCAAAAGATTCAACAAGAAGACATAGCTATAAGTGAATGCTGTAGAGGATAGAACACTAGTATATATATATATATATTCAACATAGTGAAGTTAATTATGAAGACATGTTGAGATTGAAGCCAAACCAAAGGTGAAGACATAGCAAATGTAACGCCATGAGTGAAGCACTTCAAACAGAACATTTGGTGGTGGCGTTACCCACCGTATAGGAAGTATTAGACCCAGACACGACCCACAATTATCGTGGCGCTCCGAAGTCAAATTCCACATTAATGTATTCACACTTAGAATGTATGTCTTCATTGATTGAAGATATACTTTACTCCGTGTGTTGCACATCTAAGTCATCAATATGCATAAGTGTTAGGATGTGTGCCTGATCACAGGACATATGAGGATTCCAAGATATTTAGCTCACACCGTAACTTGCAAAATCTCTTCTCATCCAAGGGCTTGGTGAAGATATCTGCCAATTGCCCTTCAGTGTTGACGTGTATGATATCAATATCTTCCTTCACAACATGATCTCTGAGAAAGTGATGACGAATTTCAATGTGCTTTTTCTTCGAGTGCTGAACTGGGTTGTTGGCAATCTTGATGGCGCTTTCGTTGTCGCAGTAGAGTGGCACTTGCTTCAGATGAATGCCATAGTCCTTGAGTGTTTGCTTCATCCACAGAAGGTGAGCGCAACAAGATCTAGCAGCAATGTATTCAGATTCAGCAGTGGAGAGAGATACACAGTTCTGCTTCTTTGAAGACCAACATACAAGGGATCGTCCCAGAAAATGACATGTGCCTGATGTAGACTTGCGATCCACCTTGTCACCAGCATAATCAGCATCCGAGAATCCAACCAGATCAAACTATGAGCCCTTTGGATACCATAATCCTAGAGTTGGGGTGTGAGCCAAATATCGAAGAATTTGCTTCACAGCTAAGTGATGCGACTCCTTTGGTGCCGCTTGGAATCGAGCACACATGCAAACACTAAGCATAATATCTGGCCTAGATGCACATAGATAAAATAAAAAACCAATCATGGAGCGGTATACCTTTTGATCGAACTCTTTACCATTGTCGTCGAGACCCAAATGATGTTTGGCTGGCATTGGCGTCGTGAAGCCTTTGCAGTCTTGCATACCGAACTTCTTCAGGCAATCTTTGAGATACTTCTCTTGAGATATGAAGATGCCGTTGCGTTGCTGTCGTATTTGAAGACCGAGGAAGAACTTCAGCTCACCCATCATGGACATCTGATATTGCTCTTGCATCATATATCCAAACTCTTCACTGTACTTTTGATTGGTGCAGCCGAAGATAATGTCATCCACATATATTTGGCACATAAACAGTTCACCATCATATGTCTTCATGAAGAGAGTGGGGTCGAGGGAACTAGGTATGGAGCCTTTGCTCTTCAGGAAGTATTTGAGTGTGTCATACCAAGCCCGAGGGGCTTGTTTGAGGCCATACAGTGCCTTGTTGAGCTTGTATACCATGTCAGGATGTTTTGGATCTTCAAAGCCAGGCAGTTGTGCAACATACACTTCTTCTTCAATCTTGCCATTGAGAAAAGCGCTCTTCACATCCATTTGATATAAAAGTATGTTATGATGATTTGCATAGGCCAGCAGTATGCGTATGGCTTCAAGTCGAGCCACAGGAGCAAATGTTTCATCGAAGAAAATCCCTTCCACTTGACTATACCCTTGAGCAACGAGACGAGCTTTGTTTCTGACAACTTGACCATGCTCATCTTGCTTGTTGCGGTATATCCATTTGGTGCCTATTATATTGTGCTTCCGAGGGCCAGGACGCTTAACCAGTTCCCAATCCATTCAGGTTCCATGAAGGCTTCTTCAACTTTCTTGGGTTCGGTTATTAAGACGAATGCGAAGTGCCCACAGAAATTTGCTAGCTGAGTTGCCCTTGAACGAGTGAGCAGACCAGGTGCATTGATGCTATCAATTATTCTCTCAATCTGCACTTCATTGGCAACACGAGGATGTACAGGGCGAAGATTTTGCTCTTGCTGATCATTGTCATTGTTAGAGGGATTGTCTTCAGGCTGAGTATTGTCTTCAGGTTGATCAGGTGCGGATATGATAAGTTCCTCTTCAGGTTGAGCTTCAGAGGGTATGATTTCTCCAGTTCCCATTAGTTTGATTGATTCACTGGATGGAACTTCATCTAGCACATTTGGCAAGTGCTCTCTTTGTGAACCGTTAGTCTCATCGAACCGCACATCCACTGTTTCAACCACTTTATAATGAAAGAGACTGAAGACTCTGTAGGAGTGCGAATCCTTTCCATATCCAAGCATAAAACCCTCATGTGCTTTAGGTGCAAATTTTGAAGTGTGATGTGGATCCTTGATCCAGCACCTGGCACCAAATACTCTGAAGTAACTGACATTTGGCATCTTGCCAGTAAGGAGCTCATAAGATGTCTTATTCAGAAGCTTGTGAAGATAAACACGATTGATTGTATGGCATGCAGTATCAATGGCTTCAGGCCAGAATTTTCTTGGAGTCTTGTATTCATCAAGCATCGTTCAGGCCATCTCAATGAGTGTTCTGTTCTTGCGTTCGACGACGCCATTCTGCTGTGGCGTGTACGGGGCTGAGAATTCATGTGTGATGCCCAAGGTATCAAGATATGTATCAAGGCCAGTGTTCTTGAATTCAGTGCCATTGTCACTTCTGATGTGCTTTATCTTGGCGCCATAGTTGTTCATTGCTCGATTGGCAAAGCGTCTGAAGACATCCTGCACTTCAGTCTTGTAGAGGATTATGTGCACCCAAGTATATCTAGAATAATCATCAACAATGACAAAGCCGTAGAGACAAGCAGTAGTAGTAAGAGTTGAGTAATGAGTGGGACCGAAAAGATCCATGTGGAGCAGTTCGAAGGGTCGAGTAGTAGTCATGATTGTCTTCGAGGGATGTTTGGCCCTCGTCATCTTTCCTGCTTCACAGGCACCGCATAAGTGATCTTTCTTGAACTTGACGCCCTCGATGCCTATGACATGCTTCTTCTTTGCAAGGGTGTGGAGGTTCCTCATGCCAGCATGCCCTAGCCTCCGATGCCAGAGCCAGCATTCTGAAGCTTTTGCTAGAAGACATACGGCAAGTTGTGGTCCTGCTGAGAAATCTACCACGTACAAATCATCTTTCCGATACCCTTCAAACACTAGAGACTTGTCAGATTCCATTAGAACAAGGCAACGATATTTTCCAAATATTACGATCATGTTCAAATCGCAAAGCATTGAGACAGACATTAAGTTGAAGCCAAGGGATTCAACAAGCATGACTTTATCCATGTGTTGATCCTTTGAGATTGCAACTCTACCTAGACCCAATACCTTACTTTTACCAGTGTCAGCAAATGTGATGTGACTCTTGTCGGATGGACGTAAGGTTGAGTCCATAAGAAGGCTTCTTTTGCCAGTCATGTGATTGGTACACCCACTATCAATAATCCATTCTGAAGACGCTGGTGTCGTACCCTACAGTGCAGTTAGGGGGATAGGCTTCACGAAGAGAATTGTGAAGCAAAAACATTTGACGAACCAGTGGGTTACGAAAGCTTAGATCCAGATTAGGACTGATAGGGAGAGTAGCAAGCGATTCAGGAACGAAGTACATAGTAAGACCATTCGGGTATTTGATCTTGCGCCCTACAAGATGTTTAAGGTCCCCAGCAATAGCGTCAGACGATTTTGGTTTTCTGCTGGAGACCTGTCCCTGCAAAAGAGAGTTAAGCTTTCTTAGCCACCCACATCTTCAAGGGTGGCTTAGAAGCAATAAGTCTAAGTGCAGCGTCTGAGAACTTTGGCTTTCGAGCCCTAGCAAAAAGTCTTGCAGGCGGACAATAGTACTCATAAGAATAAGAAGAATAGTTCTTGGTCTTATGAACATGGCGGTTCGATGAACCGCGCTCATATTCATAGGCCTGAGTATGGTTTCCCTGCAAAACATTTGCGTTAGTGCGACTCAGGTGAGTCCTCTGTCTGTATGAAGCCTTTGGACCATATAAAGCCTGTGGTCTGGGGTTTGTCTTCTTCACCTGTGGTGTCATGATGACATTCACAAGAAGATTTTCCAAACACTTCTTTGGCACCCAGATCTTCTTCATAGGCGGCCCATTCCTGCAGTTAGTACCAATATACCTGGCAAACACTTCACCATTCTGATTCTTAAACAGTTTATAGTTTGCATCAAAGGATTCATCAATGACAATGGGGTTAGCACAAGTGAAGCCAGATAGATTGGATGGATCTGCTGAAGGTTCCTTTGCAGCAACCCATGTGGTTTTGGGGTACTGCTCAGGTTTCCAGTAACAGCCATCAGCATTCATTTTCCTTACGAACCCAACACCCTCTTTCCTCGGGTTTCGGTTCAGAATCTGCCTTTTGAGGACATCACATAGTGTCTGATGCCCTTTAAGACTTTTGTATATCCCTGTTTCAAGCAATGTCTTTAACCTAGCATTCTCATCAGCAATAGCAGTGGTATCCTCAGCAAAGGGGTTAGTTACCACATCAACAGTTGAAGATATTGCAACAGTAGCAGTAGTAGAACATTCAGCAATAGAAGTAGCATTATCACGCTCAATGCATTTAAGACATGGTGGTTCAAATCCTTCCTGAGCGGAACTGATCTGTTCGGCGCCAAGTGACTCGTTTTCCTTTTCAAGATCTTCATGAGCCGCTCTCAATTTCTCAAGATCTTGCTTCCTTTGAAGATAATCATAGGAAAGCTTTTCATGAGTTGTTGAGAGCGTTTCATGACGACTTTCAAGTTCCTCATACTTAACGTGAAGATTTTTTATGTCTTCAATTAAGGACTCAGATCGAGTCATTTCAGTGCCTAACAGATCATCGCATTTGTCTAACAGTTTTTGAATATGTTCCATAGCTTTCTGTTGTTCAGTTGCAATTTTAGCAAGTGTTTTGTAGCTGGGTCTTGAACCACAATCAGAGTCATCTTCACTAGATGTTTGATAGTGAGTAGTGCGTGTGTTTATCTTGGCACCGCGTGCCATGAAGCAGTAGGTAGGAGCGGAGTAGTCCTTGTCATTTGCATCGGTGTCGGTGATGAAGTCATTGTCTTCAGTCTTGAAGATGGACTTGGCAACATATGCTGTAGCCAGACTTGCAACGTATGATGTAGCCAGACTTGCAACGCCAGAATCGGACTCCTCCTCAGACTCCACCTCCACCTCCTCAGAAGCGGACTCCTCCTCTGAATCCATTTCCTTGCCAACAAACGCACGTGCCTTGCCATATGAGCTCTTCTTGAGTGATGAAGACTTTGAGGAAGACTTGGAAGAAGACTTTGAGTATTTCTTCTTCTTCTTGTCGTCAGAGTCATATTCCTTGCTCTTCTTCTTCTTTTTGTTCTCATTGTCCCACTGCAGACACTCAGAGATGAAGTGGCCAGTTTTCTTGCACTTGTGGCATGTTTTCTTCTTGTAGTCATGAGCAGAAACTTCATCATTCCTTGAGCTTGATCGTGAAGACTTCCTGAAGCCTTTCTTCTTGGTGAATTTTTGGAACTTCTTCACAAGAATAGCAAGTTCCTTTCCAATGTCTTTAGGGTCATTAGAACTGCTGTCAGATTCTTCTTCAGATGAGGAGACAGCTTTTGCCTTCAAGGCACGAGTTCGCCCATAGTTTGGACCGTAGATATCTCTTTTCTCAGAAAGCTGAAACTCATGTGTGTTGAGCCTCTCAAGTATGTCAGACGGATCGAGTGTCTTGAAATCAGGACGTTCTTGAATCATCAGGGCTAGGGTGTCAAACGAACTGTCAAGTGATCTCAGTAGTGTCTTGACGACATACCATAGGTCGACGTCAATGGCTTCAAGATGCATGCGCATCTTATTCTTCCAGTAGGGATATTCAGTTCCATCGAAGACGGGGCACACAACGGAGACTTTAATTATCCCCGCAGTCGACATAGCTAAAACTCCAGGTGGTTAAACCGAATCACACAGAACAAGGGAGTACCTTGCTCTAATACCAATTGAAAGTGCGTTATATCGACTAGAGGGGGGTGAATAGGCGATTTTTATGAAAGTCTTCAAAATGTGGAAGTTTCGAAGACAAACGATAGAAATAAACCTATTACCATGAAGCGGAAGGTAGACTACACTAGGTAAACCATAGTCAAGTATTCAATGAAGTGAAAGCATAATTTCTAATAGCAGCTAGGTAGTAAGGATCGGGTAGGAAGATATTATGAAGCCAAACAGAACACGCGGTCACTCAGTGAAGACAAAAGATAGTGCAATCATACAATGACTTCACAAGGACCAACAGTAAGTACAGGGAAGGGAAGGATGAAACCAGTGACTCATTGAAGGCAATGATTTGTTGGACCAGTTCCAATTGCTGTGACAACTGTACGTCTGGTTAGGGTGGCTAGGTATTTAAACCTGAGGACACACAGTCCCGGACACCCAGTCCTGAACACGCAGCTCAGGACACCCAGTCCTCACCGTATTCCCCTTGAGCTAAGGTCACACAGACCTCGCCCAATCACTCTGGTAAGTATTCAAGGTAGACTCCCAAACCTTCACAGACTTCGTTCACCAGCGATCCACAATGTCTCTTGGATGCTCAGAACGCGACGCCTAACCGGCTGAAGGATACACAGTCCTCAAGTGTAATAAGTCTTCAGATCACACAGACAAGAAGACTTAAGTGATGCCTAAAACTCTTAGGCTCTGGGTGGTTAGGGCTTTATCCTCGCAAGGAATTCTCTCTCAAAGGCTTCGAGGTGGGTTGCTCTCAAACGACAAAAGCCATACTCTAACTCTGAGTAGCCAACCGTTTATGGTTGTAGGGGGTGGGCTATTTATAGCCACTAGGCAACCCGACCTGATTTGTCCGAAATGACCCTGGGTCACTAAGGAACTGACACGTGTTCCAACGGTCAGATTTCAAACTCACACGGCAACTTTACTTGGGCTACAAGCAAAGCTGACTTATCCGACTCTGGACAAGATTCGCTCTCATAGTCTTCACTCGAAGACATAGGTTTTGGTTAAGCATCACTTCAGTCATTCTGACTGGTTCTCTTGGACCCCACTTAACAGTACGGTGGTTCCTATGACTCAACAAAGAAGAAAAAGAACTACGAAAGATCTAAGTCTTCGAGCTCCATAGGCTTCATGTGATGTCTTCTCTTGTCATAGTCTTCAATGTGAATATCTTCATATACCACCTTTGACATCAATGTCTTGATACATTTTTAGGGGTCATCTCTGGTAGGAAAACCGAATCAATGAGGGACTTCTACCTGTGTTATCCTGCAATTCTCACAAACACATTAGTCCCTCAACTAGGTTTGTCGTCAATACTCCAAAACCAACTAGGGGTGGCACTAGATGCACTTACAGGTAGTAAGCACAGGAGCCGGGCAACCCAACTATTGATGAAAGACATGATTCGGAGCCGATGCATATAATGCTATAAGTTCGGGGTGCCGGACTATACTGAAAAAGTGTTCGGACTTTAATTGCCGTAATGCGGGGTGTAAAGAAGCCCCTGGCGTAGTAATATGTACTGTGGTGTACGTGTGCAATAAGTAATATATACAGAAGTGAGGAAACAGGAAAATTAAATAATAAGCTGACGCCACCATTTATTCACCATTGTGATGTAATTAGTACTTCGAGGCGTACTTTGTGCAAGTGATGCGATAAGCAAGTAAAGCTATTTAACATAGCGCAACCAAGGGCGAGCTGCGTGTGGGTATGTAAAACAGGTATGGCAATCGTTTAGTAGAGACCACCTGGGGATTCCCTTGTATGTCAGAGCTCCTTGCCTCCTTGGTGTGTTCTGCAAACGGGTCGTCCGCATAGACCTCGAAAAGAGAAAAAATCATAAAAAGAAAAAATAAAGGTGTGCAAATCCTAGGGTCGATCAAGCCGCACTGTGAATCGTGAGTGAGTTATGCCTCCGTCCGTACCCATGGGGTTTTGAGTGCGTAGTTATGTATGCGCGGTACGGATGCCGTTTCCTCATCGGGGGCTGGGTCGGAGGCCGAATTTACTAATTCAGCTCTTGACGTACTGAGCTGCCCTGTTGAAGTGTAGTCCGGACCTTCTTAACGATGTCCAGGGGCTCGGCGGCCGGATTATGGTGCCGCTTGAGAAGGACGCTCTGCACTTCTGCCGCTAGGGCTGCGGTATGCTCCTCTATACGGAGGGAATGTTCCGTGTTTCCATTTACTGTAATGACGCCGCGTGGACCGGGCATCTTGAGATTGAGATAAGCGTAATGTGGCACCTCATTGAATCTAGCGAACGCGGTTCGTCCGAGCAGTGCATGGTAGCCGCTGCGTAAGGGGACGATATCGAAGATTAGCTCTTCGCTTCGGTAGTTATCCGGGGAACCGAAGACCACCTCCAGCGTGATTGAGCCTGTACAACGGGCCTCTATGCCTGGTATGACTCCTTTAAAGGTAGTTATTGTGGGCTTGATTCGCGAGGGATTAATGCCCATTTTTCATACTGTATCCTGATAGAGCAGGTTGAGGCTGCTACCACCGTCCATTAGGACTCGTGTCATGTGAAATCCGTCGATGATTGCGTCGAGGACCAGTGCGGCTGAACCGCCATGGCGGATACTAGTTGGGTGATCTCGACGATCGAAGGTGATCGGGAATGACGACCACCGATTGAATTTTGGGGCGACTGGCTCTACCGCGTAGACGTCCCTAAGTGCCCGCTTATGCTCCCTTTTGGGGATGTGTGTAGCATATATCATGTTCACCGTTTTGACTTGAGGCGGGAATTTCTTCTGCCCCCCAGAGTTCGGCTACCGGGGCTCCTCGTCTTCGTCCTCGCTCTACGATTCCCCTTCCTTATTTCCACTGTTTACCTTGCTGGCTTGCTTAAAGACCCGGCAATCTCTGTTAGTATGGTTGACCGGTTTGTCTGGGATGCCATGTATCTGGCACGGGCGATCGAGAATGCGGTCCAAGCTGGATGGTCCTCCGTCGTTCCTTTTATAGGGTTTCTTTCAGTGGCCAGACTTGGAGCCACTGAATCCGGCGTGAACTGTAGTGTCATCATTGTTATCTCCATTGCTTCAGCGTTTGTGTCTGTTGCGCCGGAGCTTGCTGGTGCTGTTTTTGGCCTCAGAGGGGCCAGCTTCATTAGTTGTGATTGTACTGCGAGCCAGCCAACTATCTTCTCCCGCGCAAAAGCGAGTCATAACTGTCGTGAGGGCGGCCATGGACCTCGGCTTTTCTTGGCCGAGGTGGCGGGCGAGCCATTCGTCACGGATTCTATGCTTAAAGGCCGCTAGGGCTTCAGCATCCGGAAAGTCAACGATCTGGTTCTTTTTGGTTAGGAACCTAGTCCAGAATTTTCTGGCTGATTCTCCAGGTTGCTGAACTATGTGGCTTAAGTCGTCGGCATCGGGTGGCCGGACATATGTACCTTGGAAGTTGTCAAGGAAGGCTTCTTCCAAGTCCTCCCAGCTGCCGATGGAATTCTTGGGCAGGCTATTTAGCCAGTGTCGAGTTGGCCCTTTAAGTTTTAGTGGGAGGTATTTGATGGCGTGGAGGTCGTCTCCACGGGCCATGTGGATGTGGAGAATAAAGTCCTCAATCCATACTGCAGGGTTGGTTATTCCGTCGTATGATTCAATGTTGACGGGCTTGAACCCCTCGGGGAATTCGTGATCCAGCACCTCATCTGTGAAGTAGAGAGGGTTTGTGGCGCCTCTATATCGGTCCGCGTCACAGCGCACCTCCGATGAAGTCTGTCTGTGGTTATCGGCCCGGGTGTGACTAGGTTTGTGACGTTCGAATAGGTAGTTGTCATCTCGAGTCATGGAGCGTCCACGCGATCCGTAGATTGATCTGGTGTGTCCTGCTCTATTGTCAAGCTCCTGCCGAGGGTCGTATGTATGGTCCCGAGTTGTCCTATCCCTATTTTTGCAAGGTGGTGGGGCGGGCTGCTGTTCGGCCTGAGTTGCCGTTTTATCCCGACCGCGGGGTGGTCGGTCCGCCGCACTATCCCGAACACATGGTGGGCGGTTCGCATTGCGCGAGGGACGTATGGGATCTGGTGCCTCCTCATCGAACTGAGGTAGCAATCTGCATTTTGGGTAACTCTTGGTTGGGCGCTCGAGGCCGTATTCTTTGGCTGCCAGGACATCAGTCCACTTGTCAATGAGCAGGTCTTGATCAGCCTAGAGCTGCTACTGCTTCTTCTTTAGGCTTCTGGTAGTGGCTATTAGTTGGCGCTTGAAGTGTTCCTGCTCTAGGGGTGCCTCAGGCATGATGAAATCCTCGCCGCGGAGGCTCTCCTCATCTTTGGAGACTGGACGATAACTATTATCATCCGGGTCATTGGGCATGGCCTGTTTATCAGGGTCATCTTGCCCGTTGTCTTGTTCCTCCTGTTCGGATGCAACCCCGACAGGGTCTTCATTATTTTCTATGTCGCCTGGAGTACTATTTTCTCTGGTGCCAGTGTTACCATCATTTGAGCGACAAGGTTTAGAGCGGCGTTTAGGGCGCTAGTGTTTGGACTGTGTCTCAGAAGGTTTATTCGCGACTGGATCTCCTTTGTCATCGTCGCTAGCTTTTTTAGGTGTGTCTGACCATGTACACATCGTACGAAGAGGTAGCCGTCCAACGTCCAGTGAACGGCGGGTCTTGGTCTTGCTCCAAGTCGGCATCGTCGTCCATCCCGTCGATGTCTTCAGAGCCGTAATCAAGCACGTCAGTTAAGTCATCGACAATGGCTATGAAGTGGGTGGCAGGTGGGAAGCAAAATTTCCCATCATCAGCCTCTGGCTCGAACCGAACATAGTTCGGCTGTGAGTCTTTCTCCAAGGACAAGTTCTTTAAAGAGTTTAGCACATCACCCAAAGGTGAGTGCTGGAAGATGTCTGCGGCGCTAAATTCAAAAATCGATAACCGATCCAACTCGGTGTCCGCAGGCATGCCCGGTCCGGAACTCATAGCCAGAGACAAGTCCGGAGTTCTGTTAACACAAATATTGCGGGGTGACGAGTCCGTGTGCGGCTCCAACATCGCGGACTCTGTGGCCTCGGATGGCACGATCTGCTCCGGCTCTAAGGTCGTTGCAGTAGCAGGGACCATCTCCTGGATGTGATCTGATGACAGATTTAAGTCATGTTCATTGGGGCAAGGGGGAGCAATCGTTGCGGTCTCAAATCCATTGAAGATCAAGTCTCCACGGATATCCGTGATGTAGTTCAAGCTTCCAAATCTGACCTGGTGGCCAGGGGCATAGCTATCGATCTGCTCCAGATGGCCAAGCGAGTTGGCCCACAGTACAAAGCCGCCGAACATGAAAATATGTCCGAGGAGGAAAGTTTCTCCTTGGACAGCGTCACTATAGACAATTGAAGGGGCCATTGAGCCTTTCGTCGACGGCATAGTGGAACTCTCAATGAAAGCACCAATGTCGGTGTCAAAATTGGTGGATCTCGGGTAGGGGGTCCCGAACTATGCGTCTAGGATCGATGGTAACAGGAGACCGGGGACACAATGTTTACCCAGGTTCGGGCCCTCTCTAGGGAGGTAATACCCTATATCCTGGTTGAGTGATATTGATGAATATGGGTGTTACAAGAGTTGATCTACCACGAGATCATAATGGCTAAACCCTAGGAGCCTAGCCTATATGACTAGGGTAATGAATATATCCTTTCTGGACTAACCCCTCCAGTCTATATAGACACCGAGGGGATCTAGGGTTTACATAGAGTCAGTTACATCAGAAGGAATCTTCATAGTCGGTCGTCAAGCTTGCCTTCCACTCCAAGGAGAGTCCAATCCGAACACAGGTACAGTCTTCGGCCTTCATGTCTTCACAGCCCATCAGTCCGGCCCAATAGATAACAGGCCGGACGCCCGAGGACACCTTACTCTAGGACTCCCTCAATGGGCAGGGTCTCGAACGGCTACTCGCGTATACATACGACCAGGGCTCGTGTACATGGCTGTGGCTGGGACGGAACGGAGAAACTGTGTAATCGTCGTGTTCATGGGGAGGCAACGGAATGTGTTGTGTTCATCGGGAGCCAACCGGCTTGGACAGAACAGCCGATGGAAACAAGGCCTGGCGTACCGCAGAACGGAGCAAACGACCTTGTGTTCGACCGGCCACGGTGGAAATGGGATCCTGTTCATCAGGAGGGGTCTGGCATACCGCAAAATGGAGGAAGTGGACCTCCTACGGTGGAAATGGGGTCATGTTGATCGGGAGGGGTGTGGCATACCGCAAAACAGAGGAAACAGACTTGTGTTGGAGAGCTACGGTTGAAATGGGGGTCCTGTTCATCGGGAGGGGTGTGGCGTACCGCAGAACGGGACTCCACGGGATATTGTTCATCTCCATCGTCGACCTCCTCCAGCCTCCATGGGCTACTGTTCATCCACTGTCGACCTCCTCCAGCCTCCACCTGCGACTGTTCATCCACGGGCTCCTGTTCATCCAGCCTCCACCGGCTACTGTTCAACCATCCCTCTCCACGGGGTCCTGCTCAACCACCCCTCCACGGGCTACTGTTCATCCAGCCCTCCATCGACTACTGTTCAACCAGCCCTCCACTGGCTACTGTTCAACCAGCCCTCCACGGGGTCCTGTTCATCCAGCCCTCCATGGGGTCCTGTTCATCCACCGGCTCGATCGATCGGGGTACTGTTCATCTAGCGGCAACGGCCTCTACTACCACGGGTTCCTATTCATCCAACCCCCACCGGGAACTGTTCATCCAACCCCCCCCCCAACAACTTCACTGTTCATCGAGAGGCAACATCGATCGGCTTCAGTTAGCAGTAGTAGCGAAGGAATCGCTCGATCGGGTTTAGTTAACAGCCATCGATCGATCGCTCGGGTTCAGTAACACGTAGCCTGCAGTGCAATTGCTCGGGTTCAGTTAGAGCCCAACGCATCTCTCGGATTCAGTTAGAGCGCAATGCCTCGCACACACGCACGTACATACGAGAGAAACGCGCACCGCTCGGCCCCCGACCACCCATCATAACTTGGAACTCCCTCGATATTTTCCTCGCCCTCACTTCTACCATGGTTTTTTCCGTCATGGACGGCCCAAAGAATGTCATGCAACTGCGTCTCCGGTCCGCCCAGGACGAAAAGCCCATTTTCTGTCATGGTTTTTTTCATAGAAGTAGGACCCCACCACATATAGGATGATACCAGGTTTTGTCACAATTATTGTCATAGAAGTGTCATAAGTATGACAGAAAAAAATTTCGTTCGGCCCAAAATGTCACGGATGTGTCTTTTTTGTGTAGTGTCTCCGATGAAGCGTGAGTAGTTTACCACAGACCTACATGTCCATAGCTAGTATCTAGATGGCTTCTTCTCTCTCTTTGATTGTCAATACAAAGTTCTCCTCGATGTTCTTAGAGATCTATCCGATGTAATACTCTTTTGCGGTGTGTTTGCCGAGATCCGATGAATTGTGGATTTATGATCAGCTTATCTATGAATATTATTTTAGTCTCCTCTGAATTCTTATATGCATGATTTTATATCTTTGCAAGTCTCTTCAAACTATCAATTTGGTTTGTCCAACTAGATTGGTTTTTCTTGCAATGGGAGAAGTACTTAGCTTTGGGTTCAATCTTGCGGTGTCCTTTCCCAGTGACAGTAGGGGCAGCAAGGCACGTATTGTATTGTTGCCATCAAGGATAAAAAGATGGGGTTTTCATCATATTTTTTGAGTTAATTGCTCTACATCATGTCATCTTGCTTAAGGCGTTACTCTGTTCTTATGAACTTAATACTCTAGATGCATGCTAGATAGCGGTCGATATGTGGAGTAATAGTAGTAGATGCAGAATCGTTTCGGTCTACTTGATACGGATGTGATGTCTATATTCATGATCATTGCCTTAGATATCGTCATAACTTTGCGCTTTTCTATCAATTGCTCGACAATAATTTGTTCACCCACCGTAATAATTTCTATCTTGAGAGAAGCCTCCGGTGAAATCTATGGCCCCCGGGTCTATTTTCCATCATATAAGTTTCTGATCTATAATTTTAAGTTTCCAATTTACTTTCTTTGCAATCTTTTACTTTTCGATCTATAAACCAAATAATATCAAAAATATTACTTTACCGTTTATCCATCTCTATCAGATCTCACGTTGCAAATAACCGTCAAGGGATTGACAACCCCTTTATCACGTTGGGTTCAAGGTTGGTGTTTGTTTGTGCAGGTATTCGGTGGCTTGCACATTGTCTCCTACTGGATTGATACCTTGGTTCTCAAAAACTGAGGGAAATACTTACTCCACTTTGTTGCATCACCCTTTCCTCTTCAAGGGAAAAACCAACGCAAGCTCAAGAGGTAGCATTCACGCTTGGGGCTGAGGGTATGTACCAGTAGCTATGTGTTTGATCTTTCTCTCTCTCTCTTGTGTTTTTGATTTGGCATGATCTTGATGTACCGCAAGCTTTGCTATTATAGTTGGATCTTATGATGTTTCTCCCCCTCTGCCTTCTTGTAATGGATTGAGTTTTCCCTTTGAAGTTATCTTATCGGATTGAGTCTTTAAGGATTTGAGAACACTTGATGTATGTCTTGCATGTGCTTCTCTGTGGTGACAATGGGATATTCACGTGATCTACTTGATGTATGTTGGTGATCAACTTGCGGGTTATGTGACCTTGTGAACTTATGCATAGGGGTTGGCACATGTTTTCGTCTTGACTCTCCGGTAGAAACTTTGGGGAAATCTTTGAAGTTCTTTGTGTTGGTTTGAATAGATGAATCTGAGATTGTGTGATGCATACCGTATAATCAAACCCGCGGATATTTGTGGTGATATTGGAGTATCTAGGTGACATTATGGTTTTGGTTTATGTGTGTCTTAAGGTGTTATTTTAGTACGAACTCTAGGGTTGTTTGTGACACTTATAGGGATATCCCAATAGATCGATCAGAAAGAATAACTTTGAGGTGGTTTCGTACCATACAATAAATCTCTTCGTTTTATAAATATAATCATCACTACTTTTTATAGCATAAGTGTCATCACAATAATCATCATAAGTAGCAACTTTGTTCTCATCATAATCAATTGAAACCTCTCCCAAGATAGTGGAATCATTACTAAGTAAAGTCATGAGCTCTCCAAATCCACTTTCATAATTATCACAATAAGATTCAACACCCTCCAAAATAGTGGGATCATTACTTCCTAAAGTTGACACTCTTCCAAACCCACTTTCATCAATATAGTCATCATAAGTAGGGGGCATGCTATCATCGTAATAAGTTTGCATATCAAAACTTGAGAGACTACAAATATCATATTCATTAAACATAGCATCCCCAAGATTGGGACAAACATTAATTGCAGCATATATATTTTAAAACTTGTCATTCTCATCAAACATAGCATCCCCAAGCTTGGGCCTTTTCATATCATAAGCATAATCACTCTCATCATTAATAGTATGGATAGCACCAATAGTATAATAATTATCATCATCACAATGAGTAATAGGAGCAACATCATTTGGGAGGGATACATTTTTACCTTTGCTTCTCCGTCTTTTCTTTTTCGTCTTCACACCATGTGTGGGTTTAATCCTCTTTTCGGAGCTCCTTATTAATGAGTTTGGTTGAATAGAAGGCTCCTCTTCGTTACCTGACTCATCATAAGAAATAATAGGAGTATATTGGGAAGCCTCTTCCCTTTCATTAGTATTCTCTTCATCCTCTATTTGTTTTATTTTCTTTATGTAATTGGCAATATAAGGATTTTCAATGCAATTCACCGCACAATACATAAAAATTTCTTCTAGATCAATATCGAGGAATTTCTCAAGGTTATATTCTGGAATATGCTTAGTTATACGTTTCATTTCTTCATAACCCAAAACCAAACTAAGTTCATTATGATGAGCAAGGGAAATGAAATCATCACAATTTTTGGACACGATACGATCATGAAACAATTTGCATTTGAGATTTAAATGACCATGTTCATTGCAAAGTTCACAAGTATGGTGAAGAAATTTTAAATTTTCAGCACAAACATCTAGCCTCTCTTGCGACCACTTAGTTTCCAAATACTTATGCCTCTTGCAAAATCTATTTTCCCTAATTGGTGTGTACTTGCAAGCTCTATGCACTGCACAAAAGTTGACATGCTTATAAGAGACATTTTCATCATGACTAGTGCAATCATCATTAGTACTATGGATATTCAAGGAGTTCATACTAACAACATTGCAATCATGCTCATCATTCATAGATTTAGTGCCAAACATTTTATAGACTTCTTCTTCTAGCATTTGAGCACAATTTTCCTTTCCATCATTCTCACGAAAGATATTAAAAAGATGAAGCGTATGAGGCAAACTCAATTCCATTTTTGTAGTTTTCTTTTATAAACTAAACTAGTGCTAAAAAAGAAACAAAAAGATTCGATTGCAAGATCTAAAGAAATACCTTCTGTAAGTGCATCTAGTGCCACCCCTAGTTGGTTCTGGAGTATTGACGACAAACCTAGTTGAGGGACTAATGTGTTTGTGAGAATTTCATGATAACACAGGTAGTAGTCCCTCATTAATTCGGTTTACCTACCGGAGATGACCCCTAAAAATGTATGAAGACATTGAAGACAAAGGTGGTATGTGAAGATATTAAAATTGAAGACTATGACATGAGAAGACATCGCATGAAGACTATGGAGCGCGAAGACTTAGTTGTTTCGTTGTTTCCTTTTCTTCTTTGTTGAGTCATAGGAACCACCTTGCTGTTAAGTGGGGTCCCAGTTAACAAAGTCAGAGTGACTTAAGTGATGCTTAACCAAAATCCTATTTCTTCGAGCGAAGACAATGAGAGCAAATCTTATCCAGACCTGGATGAGTCAGCTTTACTTGTAGACCAAGTAAAGTTGCCACGTGTGTTCGAAATCTAACCTTTGGAACACGTGTCAGTTCCTTAGTGACCCAGGGTCATTTCGGACAAATCAGGTCGGGTTGCCTAGTGGCTATAAATAGCCCACCCCCTACACCATAAATTGGTGGCTTCTCAGAGTTAGTGCACGACTTTTTGTCGTTTGAGAGCAACCCACCTCCGAAGCCTTTGAGAGAGAAATCCTTGTGAGGGCAAAACCCTAAACACCCAAAGCCAAAGAGTGTTAGGCATCACTGAAGTCTTCCTGTCTATGTGATCTAAAGACTTGTTACACTTGAGGACTGTGAATCCTCCAGCCGGTTAGGCGTCGTGTTCTGAGCGTCCAAGAGTCATTGTGGACCGCCGGTGAACAAAGTCTGTGAAGGTTTGGAAGTCTACCTTGAAGACTTACCTAGGTGATTGGGCGAGGACTGGGTGTCCTTAGCTCAAGGGGAATAAGGTGAAGACGCGGTCTTCTGAGTTGAATCTCAGCCTCCCTAACAAGACGTACAGTTGTCACAGCAACTGGAACTAGTCCAACAAATCCTTGTCTTCACCAAGCAACTGGTTCTATCCTTCCCATCTCTTTATTTACAATTGGTCCTTGTGAAGTCGTTGCTTGTTTGCATTATTTATTTGTCTTCACTGTGTGACTGTTTGTCCTTATTGGCTTCGTACTATCTTCCATCCTGATCCATACTGCCTAGCTGCTATTAGTCTTTGTGCTTTCACTTCATTGAATACTTGACTATGGCTTGCCTAGCGTAGTCTACCTTCCGCTGCATGTTTATAGGTTCATTTCTATCGTTTGTCTTCGAAACTTCCATGTTTTGAAGACTTTCATAAAAATCGCCTATTCACCCCCCCCCTCTAGTCGATAACTAGCACTTTCAATTGGTATCAAAGAAAGGTACTCCCTTGTTCTGTGTGATTCGGTTTAACCACCTGGAGTTTTAGCTATGTCGACTGCAGGGATAATCAAAGTCTCCGTTGCGTGCCCCGTCTTCGATGGAACTGAATATCCCTACTGGGACAATAAGACGCGTATGCATCTTGAAGCCATTGATGTTGACCTCTGGTATGTCGTCAAGAATGGCGTTCACAAGACTGGTGAAGGTGTCACCCCTACTGATGTCAAGAAGTTCATTCAACTAGATTCTACTGCCAAGAACATCATCTGTGGTCATCTGACCAAAGGATAGTATGGCCGTGTAAGTGCTCTGGAAACATCGAAGCTAGTCTGGGACTGGCTCTCCAAGGTCAACGAAGGCGTCTCAACCCAGAGAGATCAAAGGATCAGTGTCCTTCACAACCTCTTCAACCGCTTCAAGAGAAACGACAATGAGAATGTTCAGCTCACGTTTGATCGCCTCACTGACATCACAAATGAGCTCTCTCGACGCTACTGAGATCACCAAGCATGAAATCGTCAAGACGCTCCTGAGATCACTTGACAGCTCGTTTGACACCCTAGCCCTGATGATTCAAGTACGCCCTGACTTCAAGACACTTGATCCGTCTGACATACTTGAAAGGCTCAACACACATGAGTTTCAGCTTTCTAAGAAAAGAGATATCTACGGTCCCAACTATGGCCGAACTCGCGCCTTGAAGGCAAAAGCTGTTTCCTCATCTGGAGAAGACTCTGACTGTAGTTCTAATGATCCTGAAGATATTGGAAAGGAGCTTTCTATGCTAGTGAAGAAGTTCCATAAGTTCACTAGGAAGAAAGGCTTCGGAAAGTCTTCACGATCTAGCTCAAGGAATGATGAAGCTTCTACTCATGACTACAAGAAGAGAACATGCCACAAGTGCAAGAAACCTGGTCACTACATCTCTGAGTGTCTACAGTGGGACAATTAGAACAAGAAGAAGAAGAAGAAGAAGAAGAAGAAGAAGAAGAAGAGCAAGGAATATGATTCTGACGACAAGAATAAGAAGAAATACTCAAAGTCTTCTTCCAAGTCTTCCTCAAAGTCTTCATCACACAAGAAGAGCTCATCTGGCAAGGCTCGTGCATTTGTTGGCAAGGAAATGGATTCAGAGGAGGAGTCCGCTTCTGAGGAGGCGGAGGTGGAGTCTGAGGAGGAGTCCGACTCCGGCGTCGCAAGTCTGACTACAGCCTACGTTGCCAAGTCCATCTTCAACACTGAAGACAATGGTTCCATCACCCACGCTGATGACAAGGACGACTCCGCTCCCACCTATTGCTTCATGGAACATGGTGCCAAGGTAAACTCACGCAATGCTCACTGTCAAACATCCAGTGAAGATGACTCTGATTGTGATTCCAAACCCAGCTACAAAACACTTGCTAAAATTGCAACTAAACAAAAGAAAGCTATGGAACATATTCAAAAACTGTTAGACAAAAGTGATGACCTGTCGGACGCGGAAATGACTCGATCTCAGTCCTTAATTGAAGACATAAAAAATCTTCATGTTAAGTAGGAGGAACTTGAAAGTCGTCATGAAACGCTCTCAACAACTCATGAAAAGCTTTCCTATGATTATCTTCAAAGGAAGCAAGAACTTGAGAAATTGAGAGCAATTCATGAAGATCTTCAAAAGGAAAACGAGTCACTTCGCGCTCAACAGATCAGTCCCGCTCAGTAAGGATTTGAACCACCATGTCTAAAATGCCTTGAGCATGATAACGCTACTTCTGTTGCTGAATGTTCTACTGCTGCTACTGTTGCAATATCTTCAACTGTTGATGTGGTAACTAACCCCTCTGCTGAGGATGACACTGCTATTGCTGATGAAAATGCTACGTTGAAGACATTGCTTGAAACAGGGATGTACAAAAGTCTCAAAGGGCATCAGACACTATGTGATGTCCTCAAAAGGCAGATTCTGAACCGAACCCCTAGGAAAGAGGGTGTTGGGTTCGAAAGGAAAATGAATGCTTATGGCTCTTACTGGAAGCCTCAGCAGTACCCCAAAACCACATGGGTTGCTGCAAAGGAACCTTCAGTGGATCCATCCACCCTATCTGGCTTCACTTGTGCTAATCCTATTGTCATTGATGAATCCTTTGATGCAAACTATAAACTGTTTAAGAATCAGAATGGTGAAGTGTTTACCAGGTATATTGGTACTAACTGCAGGAATGGGCCACCTATGAAGAAAGTCTGGGTGCCCAAAAGGTGTCGGGAGAATCTTCCTATGAATGTTGTCATGAAACCACAAGGGAAGAAGACAAATCCCAGACCATAGGCTTCATATGGTCCAAAGGCTTCATACAGATAGAGGACTCACCTGAGTCGCACTAACACAAATGTTTTGCAGGGAAATCATACTCAGGCCTATGAATATGAGTGTGTTTCATCAAACCGCCATGTTCATAAGACCAAGAACTACTCTGCGTATTCTTATGAGTATTATTCACCTCCTGCAAAACTATTTGCTAGGGCTTCAAAGCCAAAGTTCTCAGATGCTGCACTTAGACTCATTGCTTCGAAGCCACCCCTGAAGATGTGGGTGGCTAAGAAAGCTTAACTCTCTTTTGTAGGGAAAGGTCTCCAGCCGAAAATCAAATGTGTCTAAAGCTATTTCTGGGGACCTAAAACATCTTGTGGGGCACAAGATAAAATGCCCAAATGATCTTCTTATGTATTTCATTTCTAAGTCGCTTAACATGCATCCTATCAATTCTAACCTGGGTCCGAGCTTTCATAATTCACTTGCTCGTCAAATGCTTATGCTTCACAATACTCTTCGTGAAGCCTATCCCCCTAACTGTTCTGTAGGGTATGACACCAGCTGCTTCAGAATGGATCATCGATAGTGGATGCACTAATCATATGACTGGTGATCAAAGTCTTCTCATGGACTCAACCTTACGTCCATCTGAGAAGAGTCACATCACATTTGCTGACACTGGTAAAAGCAAGGTATTGGGTCTAGGTAGAGTTGCAATCTCAAAGGATCAACACATGGATAAAGTGATGCTTGTTGAATCCCTTGGTTTCAACTTAATGTCTGTCTCAATGCTTTGCGATTTGAACATGATTGTGATATTTGGAAAATAGTGTTGCCTTGTTCTAATGGAATATGACAAGTCTCTAGTCTTTGAAGGGTATCGGAAAGATGATTTGTACATGGTAGATTTCTCAGCAGGACCACAGCTTGCCGTTTGTCTTCTCGCAAAAGCTTCAGAGTGCTAGATCTGGCATCGGAGGCTAGGGCATGCTGGCATGAGGAACTTGCATACTCTCGCAAAGAAGAAGCACGTCATAGGCATCGAGGGCGTCAAGTTCAAGAAGGATCACTTATGCGGTGCCTGCGAAGCTGGAAAGATGACGAGGGCCAAGCATCCCTCGAAGACAATCATGACAACGACTCAACCCTTCGAACTGCTACACATGGACCTCTTCGGCCCTACTCACTACTCTACTCTAACTACTACTGCTTGTCTCTATGGCTTCAACATTGTTGATGATTATTCAAGATATACATGGGTACACATAATCCTCTACAAGACTGAAGTGCAGAATGTCTTCAGACGCTTCGCCAATCGAGCCATGAATAACTATGGTGTCAAGATCAAGCACATCAGAAGTGACAATGGCACTGAAATCAAGAACACCGGCCTCGACACTTATCTTCATACATTGGGCATCACTCATGAGTTCTCAGCTCCGTACACGCCACAGCAGAATGGCATCATGGAACGCAAGAACATAACACTCATTGAGATGGCTCGGACGATGCTCGATGAATACAAGACACCAAGAAAGTTCTGGCCTGAAGCTATTGATATCGCATGCCATGTCATCAACCGTGTTTATCTTCACAAGCTTCTGAAGAAAACATCCTATGAACTCCTCACTGGTAAGAAGCCAAATGTCAGTTACTTTAGAGTATTTGGTGCTAGGTGCTGGATCAAGGATCCACATCACACTTCAAAATTTGCACCGAAAGCACATGAAGGTTTTATGCTTGGCTACGGAAAGGATTCGCACTCCTACAGAGTCTTCAACCTCTTTCACTATAAAGTGGTTGAAACTGTGGATGTGCGGTTCGATGAGACTAACGGCTCGCAAAGAGAGCACCTGCCAAATGTGCTAGATGAAATTCCACCTAGTGAATCCATCAAGCTTATGGGAACTGGAGAAATCATACCGTCTGAAGTACAGCCTGAAGAGGAACTTATCATTTCTGCACCTAATCAACCTGAAGACAATGCTCAGCCTGAAGACAATCCTTCAAATGATGACAATGATCAGCAAGAGAAAAATCTTCGTCCAATTCATCCTCGTGTTGCAAATGAAGTACAGATTGAGAAGATAATTGATAGCATCAATGCACCTGGTCCACTCACTCGTTCAAGGGCAACACAGCTAGAAAATTTCTGTGGGCACTTTGCATTTGTCTCAATATCTGAACCCAAGAAAGTTGATGAAGCCTTCATGGAACCTGAATGGATTCAAGCCATGCAAGAAGAGCTTCAACAGTTCGAGCTGAATAATGTATGGGAACTGGTCAAGCGTCTTGATCCTCGTAAACACAATATCATAGGCACTAAATGGATATATCACAACAAGAAAGATGAGCATGGTCAAGTTGTCAGAAACAAGGCTCGTCTCGTTGCTCAAGGATACACTCAAGTTGAAGGAATTGACTTCGATGAAACATTTGCTCATGTGGCTAGGCTTGAAGCTATTCGCATACTGCTAGCCTATGCAAATCATCATAACATCCTTCTGTATCAAATGGATGTGAAGAGTTCCTTTCTCAATGGCAAGATTGAAGAAGAAGTGTATGTTGCACAACCACCTGGTTTTGAAGATCCAAAACATCCTGACATGGTTTACAAGCTCAATAAGGCACTGTATGGCCTCAAACAAGCCCCTCGTGCTTGGTATGACACACTCAAAGACTTCCTGAAGATCAAAGGCTTCAAACCTAGTTCACGAAGACATATGATGGTGAACTGTTCGTGTGCCAAATATATGTGGATGACATTTTCTTCGGCTACACTGATCAAAAATACAGTGATGAGTTTGAACACATGATGCAAGGGCAATATCAGATGTCCATGATGGGTGAGATGAAGTTCTTCCTTGGTCTTCAAATACAGCAGCAACGCAACAGCATCTTCATATCTCAAGAGAAATACCTCAAAGATTGCCTGAAGAAGTTTGGAATGCAAGACTGCAAAGGTTATACGACGCCAATTGTCGTGGAATTGTCACGACAGATGTCCTAGTGTGAGGACTTAGTCGTGAGGCCAACGCATCTTTGTAGTAGCTTGAGAGGGGTTGAGCAGAATCGAGAGACGCAACACAAGACAAGGATTTAGACAGCTTCGGGCTTCGGGAAACATCATCCGGTAATAGCCCTACGCGTTGTTTGTGGCTAGATCTCATTATGCTCATGAGAGAGTCGCCACATAAGCCGGCTCCCCCTTTGTGTCTAGCCCTAGAGATTGTTTTTTGTTGCTTGTCCCCCTTTGGGGAGCCCTGCCCCTCCTTATATATGTTGAAGGGGTGGCTTACATGTAGAGTCCTAGTAGGATTAGAACTAACTTGTTCTCTATTACAAGTCGGATACAAGTACGGGTCTTGCTTCCTTGTAAAGGAAATACTCCTCATGCCTTCCATCTTAAGCCGGCCCACCAGAGTATAAGCTGGTCTGCTGGGCTTTGGGCCTTGTCGTCTGTCTGATCCGCCCGCCGAGTCTCTAGTGAGTCACAATGTCCAGGCGGGTTACATGTAAACCGCCATGTCCGGGCGGATCGCCAGTAAGTCGCCTAGCTCCAGCCGGGTCTCTGGTGAGTCACCAAGCCCCAGCCGGGTCATACTTCCGACCGGGTCATACCGCGGGGTATATCCCCAACATTAGCCCCCAGTTTAATTTGGATTTATCCATGTTAAAATGATCCTACAAAATAACTAAAGAACAAATTTGACAGGTTGTGCTCCGGGTGAAATATTCTTGTAAGTTGGCACCTGAACATCTTTAAGTCCTTGTCATTTCCTTGTTGATATAAATATTTCCATATCCCCATAGAAAATCTTCTTTAACTGATATGCTTCAACTTTGTCAATGCAAATAATCCAGATATTTCTTTTTTGAAAAATCTGGGTCAATAGGCCAACTTTAGAATCAATTTGCTGACATTGGTCTTCTTGTAGAGAAATATAGTAAGAGATAATCCACTTGAGTTGGCCTCCAAAATGCCGGCTTAAAAAATATTGGTCTTGAAATACTCATCTGGCTTTCAACCGGCTTGAAGATGTAACACTTTCCGGTTTATCATTACCAAAACTGCCGGATTATAAAATAGACGATGCCGGATCATGTAATTGTTGTTGATGCCGGGTTGATCTTATGATGATGTCGGGTCATAACTGAGAATTTTGAAGATTTCTCTCCCTCGTATCCATATTACCTGTAGTCCCCAAGTCTTGAGTAGAGCAAAGTGATGACTTAAGGCTTGCTTCAATATAAATATTACGACTTTGAAGAAACCCATGTTGTTCATCTCAATCACTAGTCAGAACTGAGTATTCCACATATGTAGCCCCCAAGTGCTGGGTTGTCATGCTTGCACCAACCTGGGACTTGTAATTGCCTTATGCTCATAAAACTTCAACTAGTGTAGCTCCCAAGGGCCGGGTCATTATGCAATAATGAGTAGGGACTTTATAAATATGATCATGTAGATATGAACAACAACATGTAGCCCCCAAGGGCCGGCTCAGTAAGATAATATTGAGCTGGGACTTTATATATACTTCTTGGAAAAGAACATCATCTGATGTAACCCCCATCATGGGGATTGAACCCACGTCAACAAGGTTAAGAGCTTTACGCTTTACCAACTGAGTAGTGGAACCTTCAATATAATGGATTAAGACTTGTGAACCTTGAATTGTTGATAGGAGCAATTGGTAGCCCCCAAGGGTCGGCTCATTACAATGTGATGAATCGGGTCTTCAATAAGTTGAGCAAAAAAATGACTTTTGCATTAGCCCCCAAGTGCCATGGTGCATGCTGGCAGTGACATGGGACTTGCATATTCGATGTAATCTCAATTTGAATAATGTAGCCCCCAAGTGCCGGGTCGTAAGCCTGCAGCGACTCGGGACTATTCCTTTCATTGTAGAATAAATCATATCCATTGATAAAATAATAGCCATTGCGCTGAAGCGACTTTGAAAACCTCAATAATATTAGTTACTGATAACCATAATAAAAATCCAGCCATGTTGGCTATTAAAGATTTGAATAACCCGGTTTGAAAACCTCAATCATTCAATACCATAATGAAAATCCAGCCAAGTTTGGCTATTTAAAGATTCAAATACCTTATATGTTGACAAGTAAATCCGGAGTTTTAAATACCCGGCGGCTCTTGGCCGATGGCAATTAATACGCCTCCATTGTAGGCCGGAATTTTTGTAACCTGGCGGCTTATAGCCTTTGAGAAAATAAAGAATTGATAACCCTTTTGAGACACCAATTTCAATCTTTGATGATGGGCTTGAACTTAATCATTTATGTAAGTCATAGCTCTATAAATCATGCAGATTTTAAACAACATATGCCCTGGCAACTTAACGTCAAAAGCCAGGGCGGGTAATCACCCAAATGTAGTCTTATCCTGCATACAAGTAGGTCACAAGATCCCTTGGCGGTTTACCGCGGGGCGGGTCATAATATCTCACATATAACCACTGTGATATTGAATTTGTACTGCTGGTTTACATGACATGTGCAGCAAGGGTGATAACCCAATCCTTAGAAGCCAATGCTTCTACATAGATGATGATTGTCATAAGTTGGCGACTTATCATCGAAAATTAAATCGAGGTTAAATAGAAACCACTCATATACACTTTAGATATGATCAAAAAAGCTTCAAGTGAAATCCAAAAAAATATTTGCAAAAAGAAACTTAAAAAAATGAGGCTTTTGATTTGAATACAATCAGAAAACCGTTCCAAAGGGGTTAAGCTAAGATTCGAATACGATCATATAGCCTCCAGTGGCTTTGGCGTTGCCTATCAAGAGGGTACCGATAGCTATGTTCTCTTTGGTTCGAATACGACCTATGTTTGAACAGGAAGCCCCCAAATGACCTTGAGAGTTGTTTAACGACGCTGATTCGAATACGATCCACGTCGGACCCAAAAAAGGGTTAAGCTATGATTCGAATACGATCAAGAAGCCTCCTAGTGAGTTTGGCGTTGTGCCGATCAATAGTGTACCGACAGCTATGTTCTCTTTGGTTCGAATACGACCTATGTTTGAACAAGAAGCCCCCAAGTGACCATATAAGTTTTGGCATTGCGCCGATCAAGAGGGTATTGATAGCTATACTCGATGAGCAGGAAGCCCTCAAGTGACCATAATAAGATAAGCCGTAAAGCGGGATACCCATGTTTGAACCGTGCATCATGGCAGCGATCCCTTTTTAGCACCTTTTAATCTTTCTGAGAACTCGAACTTGCGAGAGATTAATTCTTTTTTAGCCGGAACTTCGAACCGGATTTGAGAGCTTAAAAGCTTTGTAAGAGACAAATTTACCTTGAGCCGGATGTTTGAACCGGATTTGAGAGCTTCAAAACTTTGCGGGAGAGAGATGTCTCTTGAACCGGATCTTGAACCGACAATTTTCTGACGGCCTTTAAATTTTCATCAATATGGCGGTGTCCTCCAGAACCGGGTTATCATTCCTTCCAATGACCTGGAGTTCCCAAGTTATGTCATTGTAGCCCCCGAGTCTTAAGACTACTCGAGGAGTTGGCTTGAAATTCTCCACAGTTGACCGTGATATAGACCGGTTTGAGTCCTGCGTGGGAGAACTTGCTAGCCAGAGTAATTGCTCTTTTAAAGAAAGCAATATGTAATATAAAAATATATTGGATGGATTTCACCTGATACGTCAAGCCAGTAATTATCCACCGCGTAGTTGATGATCACCTTGGTGAAGCTGAAATCAATCACGGTCAAGTCGGTCGTGGGAGCAGACAGATGAGTCGGCCGCGACGTTGTAAGCCGGTGCGGACGGAGAGTCGGCAGCGGCGTTGTAAGCCGGTGCAAACGAGAGATGCAGGTAAGCTGGCCATGGGCACGGACAATGAGTCAGTCGCGTGTGTTTATGTAACGAGGGTGGCAACTTGCGCAGGACAAGCGCTAGTGCAAAAAATAATACTTGCCCACGCCTCTTTTGCAACACCTTTTTGTAACGAATAATGGTCCTGCGAAAAGACATCATAGACCAAGTAATTGCTCTTTGATAAAAACAATATGTCTTAAAAAAATAAACTTGGATGGATATCACCTGATTTATTTGGATGACGGATGATCTGTTCAAAACGACAGAAACGACTCAGACAAACCGGCGACTCAATATGGTCACGGCAGCTCAACACGACAGAAATAGCTCAATGCGGCTCCGACGGCTCAACACGGCAGAGGCGGCTCAATGCGGTCCCGGCGGCTGATTGCACGGCAGGCGCAGCCCAAGCAAGGCAACGGCGATTTAACAAGTCAACGGTGCAGGGGCGGCTCACCCACAGCGAAAGTGAAGTGGCAACAGAACCTTGGAGGCGAGGCCACGTGGTGCTCGCTCGGAGGCGAGGCTCCTGTCCTGGTCACTAATTAGGACCGGTGGTGCTTGCATATTTTTTTTAATACATCGTCTATGTTGTAGAAAATGTTGATTTAGTCAAACGATGCATCCATTGCTTGATATTGGTCCTGCTATGTTGAACCGGGGCATGTACACACAGCGCCGCAGACATATAGTCAGTCTATTCATCGCCAACCATGCATCCACGCCAGCACCGTGTATACCTCATCCGTTTGTGTTCTTTCCTGCTCTGAAAAACGATTACAGCGGGAGCGCGCGAGGCCGGACAACTTGATGATGGACGGTAGAGACGGCACAGGGCAGAAACAGCTCCGAGCCGGCTCAAGGCGCGAGGTAAGGCAGCGCTTAGCGCAGCGCGGGGCAGTACCCGCTTGTTGCGCTGGTAGTCCCACGGCGTTGAAGTTGCAGAGGTGGATGACAGCGATTTGAAGCGGCCGGGCACACCAACGGGGGCGGAGCCGTATCGCAGCGGTGCGCGAAGGCACAGGCGGTTTGGAGGCGAGCGGGATGGCCTGCTTGAGTTTGGGCGGAGCAGCGCGTGAGGGGTGACGGCAGCGGGGCCGCGGCCAAGCGGCAGTCGGATGCGCGCCTAGTCATGGCGGCTCAGCGACGAAGACGGAGGCAGACACCAAATCCGTGATCTCCTCCAGCCCCGTCGTTTTTTTAATCAATTGATGACGTAACCCGCAGCACCTAATTACACTACCCATATAAATTTTGTCTTGTACTCTTAGCCTTTGAGCGATCCGGATACGCTGCTCTAGTCTGTTTGGTCAACTTGCCTTCTCGTAACATTGAAAAGCCTTCGTCTTTTTTCCAGTTGTTGCTACTGTGGAACTCCTCAGGACAGGCAGCGCCCCGGCGTCAATTTCATCCACATCAACTTGCGATTTAACAAGTCGCTTAGGGCTGCCATCATAAAAAAGAAACTCTCGTCCCCGACTCAGCGGATATCCACAGCACGCGTTGGGGCCGCATATCCACCGTACGGAGAACAAAAAACTGAACTAATAGACTACTTTCACATGGAACCGGTACTAGTTGTACAAATCAGCTTTGAGTCCAGCGGCTCAACAATACTGATGGCAGCTGGCCGGTTCAGGGCCGCGGTTGACACAGACGCCGGCTCAACGCGGCAGCTTGTCGCGAGGCTGACTCGGACTCGGTGAGTTACGAAGTTGAACACCCAATCCTTCTCCAGGTCATGGCTGATTTTGACTAATCCATGTCCGAGACCTTTTCCAAATCACAGTGGAAAAACACCCGATTTGACTTGTCTTCATCTTTTGTAGTTTAGAATCGAAACAGCAGCAAAATAGGCATACGTGAGGATAGCTGCTTGATCAGATATGTCTTTTTCAGAAATCCGTCGGTCCAGCATCGCAAATTTCATCAAATAAATTGCATGACGGCAGCACCGAACCGATCGTAACCCTAATATTTTCTGACTTTAAATCTCACGGTTTACAAAATCAAGACCGATGAACATGAAGCTGACGCAGATCCTTTCTAATCGGCCTTTCTTCATCTGGAATTTATCAACTTTTCGATTCCTGTGAAAGATCCCTTTAAGAACTCAACACTACCGTGCGCGAGCCCCATGGTGGGCGCCAACTGTCGTGAAATTATCACGACAGATGTACTAGTGTGAGGACTTAGTCGTGAGGCCAACGCATCTTTGTAGTAGCTTGAGAGGGGTTGAGCGGAATCGAGAGACGCAACACAAGACAAGGATTTAGACAGCTTCGGGCTTCGAGAAACATCATCCGGTAATAGCCCTACGCGTTGTTTGTGGCTAGATCTCATTATGCTCATGAGAGAGTCGCCACATAAGCCGGCTCCCCCTTTGTGTCTAGCCCTAGAGATTGTTTTTTGTTGCTTGTCCCCCTTTGGGGAGCCCTGCCCCTCCTTATATATGTTGAAGGGGCGGCTTACATGTAGAGTCCTAGTAGGATTAGAACTAAATTATTCTCTATTACAAGTCGGATACAAGTACGGGTCTTGCTTCCTTGTAAAGGAAATACTCCTCATGCCTTCCGTCTTAAGCCGGCCCACCAGAGTATAAGCCGGTCTGCTAGGCTTTGGGCCTTGTCGTCTGTCTGATCCGCCCGCCGAGTCTCAAGTGAGTCACAATGTCCAGGCGGGTTACATGTAAACCGCCATATCCGGGCGGATCGCCAGTAAGTCGCCTAGCTCCAGCCGGGTCTCTGGTGAGTCGCCAAGCCCCAGCCGGGTCATACTTTCGGCCGGGTCATACCGCGGGATATATCCCCGACACCAATGCCAACCAAAAGTCATGTGGGTCCTGACGCCAATGGTAAAGAGTTTGATTAAAAGGTATACCGCTCCATGATTGGTTCTTTACTTTATTTATGTGCATCTAGGCCAGATATAATGCTTAGTATTTGCATATGTGCCCGATTCCAAGCGGCACCAAAGGAATTGCACCACTTAGCTGTGAAGCGAATTCTTCGATATTTGGCTTACACCCCAACACTAGGATTATGGTATCCAAAGGGCTCAGAGTTTGATCTAGTTGGATTTCCGGATGCTGATTATGCTGGTGACAAGGTGGATCGCAAGTCTACATCAGGCACATGTCACTTTCTGGGACGATCACTTGTTTGTTGGTCTTCAAAGAAGCAGAACTCTGTGTCTCTCTCCACTGCTGAATTTGAATACATTGCTGTTGGATCTTGCTGTGCTCAGCTTCTATGGATGAAGCAAACACTCAAAGACTATGGCATCCATCTAAAGCAAGTACCACTCTACTGCGACAATGAAAGCGCCATCAAGATTGCCAACAACCCAGTTCAGCACTCGAAGACAAAGCACATTCAGATCCGTCATCACTTTCTCCGAGATCATGTCATGAAGAAAGATATTGATATCATTCACGTCAACACTAAAGAGCAACTGACAGATATCTTCACAAATCCCTTGGATGATAAAAGGTTTTGCAAGTTGCGGTGTGAGCTAAATATCTTGGAATCCTCAAATGTCCTGTGATCAGGCACACATCCTAACACTTATGCATGTTGATGACTTAGATGTACAACACACGAAGTAACGTATATCTTTAATTAATGAAGACTTACACTCTAAGCGTGAATACATTAACGCGGAATTTGACTTCGGAGCGCCACGATAATTGTGCGCCGTGTCTGGGTCTAATACTTCCTATATGGTGGGTAACACCACCACCAAATTCTTTTGTTTGAAGTGTTTGTCTCATGGTGTTACATTTGCTATGTCTTCGCATTTGTTTTGTCTTAAAATTTCAACATGTCCTCATGTTTATCTTCACTATGTTGATTTGGTTGTGTTCTGATATGTACATATATTAGTGTTCTGTCCTCTATAGCACTCACTTATAGCTATGTCTTCTCGTTTGAATCTCTTGAACTAAGTGAATGTGATCGGACCCTAACCTCTCTATACTTTCTGCCTCAAACTCTATCTATCCAAATCATATGCATTCTATTGAAACTATTGAATGTCTTCTCTGCGTCCTTGTCAGCAGAAGACACAGAGACAAACATTAAATCTGATTTTAAATGCTCAATCCTTTTTGCCTGAAACCTGGAGAAGCGGGAATGACCACCCGACAATCCAGGCGTGCGTGGGAACATGGAACAACCTCCAATGTGTTGCATGTTCGCCATGTGTCCTTCAAATGTGAACCGCCAGGGGCACCTGCGTAATAACGCTGCACGGTCCCTGTCCTTATAAATACATGCCACCCCAAGTCATTATCTCTTCTTCCACTTCTCCTTCTTACACAAACCCTAGAGGCACCGCTAGCTCTCGACGACGCCGGCGACGAAGCGCTTAGCTGCCGCAACCTCACCGACGCCCCTCACACCGGTCGCGGACATCGTCTTTTCCGCCGTCGCCATAGGTGTCCTCCGTCGCCAAGTTAGGGCACGGAAGATCGAACTGCTCGGCCTCATCTCCTACTCCGTCTAGCAGTTCCTCGAGTGGTAAATAGAAGCTCTTTTTAACAGTCCTTTTGATCCGATAGATTCATCCTTCTCAACCACAAGTGGTTTCTATCCCAACAAATTGAATCTATCCTTTTCTGCATCTCATAACATGCCTAGTATGTTCAATTATGCTTCACAAAGTAGTTAGATTCCTCACTTGTACTTATTTGTGGATTCGTACAAATCTAGAGCCAACTCTCTACATATGAGTGAATGTCTTCGCACTATGAGGTCAATGTCTTCTAAACTGATTTATCTTCAAAATCTTCTGAGAATGCAGATGACCTCTTCCCCTTCACTCGCATCTCTAATGCTATCACAGGTACATGTCCGTGGGAGAATCCCTTGGTTCTCATAGTCTGCATTCATTTGCAGAGTCCTTACAGCATCACATCAACTCTCCCAAAGCTAATTCCTGTCTGACCAGCAGAAGCAAGCCTTTGCAAGTTCTGAAGCCATTCAGTCTGAACTTCATGGCGATAGAAAAATCAGTCAGGAAGGGTGGCAGACAGCACCGTGAAAACACTGCTAAGGACCTGCCACCGGATCTCTATGAGCTATACAAGTCAGATCCAGAAGAGACCTATGGAGAATGCAAGAACCGAATCCAATGGATTCGAAGACATTGGGCAGAGGAATGGTTCAAGTACAAAGTTGTCACTGACGAATATTCTGAAAAGAATGCCATCAAGGGCCCCTGGGGAGATATTGTATACAAAGGTCTTCAGCCCAAGTCGAAGTCCGAAGCTATTGCTAAAGGCTTCTACCTCTGCATGATCCGTGGACCTCAGCTAGCTAATGCCGACCCATCTTCTCTGTTATGGTGTCGTGAAGACAATATCTTTAAGCACAACTTCCAGTTTTCCAAAACTTCTGCCAAAGAGAACAAGAAATCACTTGGGTTAGACTTCAACCCTGGTCCCTCTGCTCCTCGTGCTGACGGCACACGCGGTGCTGAACCCAATATTGTTGGGCCCTTCTACAACCTTGAAGGTCTCATCACTCACATTCAGGTTCAAGGGGAAGCCGTGGATCACTCTGCAGATGACGCTGATTCTGACAAAGTGCCTGCACCACCGAAGCCTGTGAAGCAAAAGAAACCAAAGGCTTCAAAGCCCTCCTCTGCACCAAAAGTTTCGCGGGCGAAGCCTCTGGCCACTGCACCTCCTGAAGCTAGTGTGCAGTCTGAAGATCTCTCTCGCATCTCTAAGTCTGACAAGATGAAGAAGCCCATGCAACCAACTGGTCAAGCATTGACCCCTGCTGCCGTTCTAAGGAATGAGAATGAAGCCATTGATCTGTCTAGCGACGATGATCTTGGCGATGATGCTCTTGAGATGCTTATAAAGAGGAAGCAAGAGGTGGAAATCTTTAATGATCTTCCTCTCTTTGATGTGGAGATCCTGTACAAGTTCATTGATGAGTGGTTCGACAGCCTAGACCTCAGTTTTGATGATCTTCAACTCCCAATTGGCCTCAGCGTCTCTTTCCATGGATCCATTGCTCCTGAGATGGCTCTTGCATAGAGAATTGTTGAGCTGAAACACAAGATTGATTATGAAAAGGCTCAGTTCAAGAAGAACATGGCCAAGCTCAACGTGGACGACGTCCAAAACTTCAAGGTCATGCTGCATGAGCTCAAGGAGGCGTTCCACAAGAAATGTGAAGAAGGTAAAGGTTCTCGAGAGCGCATGAAACACCTGGCTGCCAAATGTGTTCAAGGCTACAATGAAGCTGAAAAGCGCAAGGCTCTGGGGCGACCTGGCATCGACCCCAGAATGGCTGCCAAGAAGAAGAAGCCTGTTGTGGCCCAACCTGAAGCATCACGGCAGGAAGAACCTCACATTGTCTTCCCTGCCAGTATGACAGGCTCGAAGCCTAAGGTCCCCATAGTGGCTTCGAAGCTCAAGAAAACAAGGGCAGCTGAAGCCGAAGCCCGCAAGCGCAAGACCAAGCACACCACAGACGACGCTCCACCGACGAAAAAGAGAAAGACAAAGAAGAAAGATCGGGCTGCTCCCACAGAGCCCCTTGTTGTCGAGCCGATCTCAGTGGCTCGTCCTGCGTCTGAACATAGTGAGCGTCAGTTGATAGTTCATGAGCCTGCTTCCACAGAGGCTCCTGAAGCTGAAGACATTCCAGCTGTTGACCCCACCGCAGTTGAAGACATTGGTCATCAAGACAATGTTGAAGATGATGAAGTCCTTCCTCAGATCGAACACAATGTGGTATCATTGCTTGTTCTCACGAACAGCGAACTCATCAGCATTGGTTGTCCATTGACGCCAATTGCTCAGGATGACTCATGGGCTGATCACCCACAAGACTCCCCCCGTCAAGAAGAATCACCAAGTACTCCCCCACCTCAAGTCACCACTTCGGTGCTTGAAGACAATGACTTTGTGGCCCAACCAACTCCATCTTCACAAGCGTCTCCAGCATTCCGCAGGCTTCGCAAAGGACCAAGGCCACATGTCACTCTGTCAAGTGTTCCAGAAGGAGAAGAGCGCCAATCCATTTCACGCCAAGTCTTTCCTGAAGCCTCTCCTTCTGCGAACATCCCCGAGTCTGAAGCCAAACCGGCTGAAGATATTCCGGCTGCAACAGCCGATGCACAAGAAGAACCAAGAGAAGAAGAATGTGTTGCTACACCCCCGTCAAACCCTGAAGTTGTTCTCGAGGAGAACGTGTCCGACCCTCCAGCTACTCAAGTGGAGGTTGATAACATTGAGGCGACCACCAACACCCATACTGAAGCCAATGACGTTGTCATGGCTGAAGCTGCTATGGCGCCTGAAGTTCATGTGGTGTCAGAAGTGATTGCACCTAAAGCCAATGCTGCTCCTGACGCAAATCTGTAGCCAGAAGTCAATACCACTGCCACTGCTCCTGTACCGCCTCCAAGGCCACACACCCTTGAGCAAGAATTCTATCAAGGCCAACTTACCACCGTCCACTAGCCCATTCTGGTTCCTCCACCTGCTGCCGGTCCGCAATTTGACTATCATGTGGAGCACAAGCCTCAGGTCCAGAAGCCAAAGCCAAGGCTGCCAAGGTTTCCAGGTACTGCAACTTCACCAGGATCATTTAATCTAAATGGCTTCAAGGCACACAACACATTCTTTGATAGTGCCAAGAACCCCTACACAAGGCCAAGAATCTCATCAGATCGATTCTGGAGTTATCAGCAGCGCAGTTACTATTCCTGCATCTTATACAATCAGGGGCGCATTTTCCCTTATATGCGTCTAGACCGCGAAGCCATGGCTGGTCTGCCTTGCCTAGAAGAAGCCCTTGACTGATTCAGAGATGCTGGCCTTCTACAGTTTGTGACTGCCAAAGAACATTGGAATGAAGAGCTTCTGCTACAATTTTATGCTACCCTCCACATTTGTGGCTACAACAGGGATCCGAAGACTTGGATCCTTGAGTGGATGACAGGCGATGTACACCATGAGGCTAAAGCCCAAGACATCATTGAGCTTACTGCCCTGCCCACTCCTGGCGAACATTATGAACCAGGTTGTCAGCTACACCAGAATGCTTTGGCAAGCATCTTCTAGAAGCCAGAGCCAAACATGAGCCAAATGCTGAGCATGATGAAGCCACTGCCATAAGACGTTGACTATCCTAAGGAGTTCTTTGTTGAAGACCTAGAGTATCTGCCCCGCACCATTTATCATATTATCAGACGAACTCTCTGGCCGGTCAAAGGACATTCTCCTGCAGCGAAGCTTGAAGGAGCAATGAAGACATTGGTTTTCTATATCTTCAATGGCATCAGCTTCAATGCTCAAGACTTCTTCATCAGAAAATTGGCTGCATCTGGCTCCAATATCTTTGGTCTGAAGTTCTATGCTCCATGGGTAATGCGCCTCATCAAGCTTCACTCTGCTGTCAACTATCAGCCGTTTGCACGCAATCATCTTATATTTTTTCCAGAGGTTGATCTGCCTATCGAAGCCATTTACCCAGAGCCTGCAAAGGCACCAATTTATCTTCACAATGTCGATCATCAAAGCTTCACCCAGCCCATTGAAGGAGTTCAGGCCGTTTCTCGTGTTTATCCCTTGGCTGGCAATACACGTGCCCCTCGCACCCAAACTTAAGCCACTGAAAGCACCATTGCTCAAAGGCCTCGGAAGTGATCTTGTGTTCTCAATGACCGAGAGCTTCTCGTCGCTCTACATCAGAAACAGGACAAGCATCATGACTGGCTTAAGCGTCAGATGCAAAGCCTCTTGGTGGACGTCAATCGCATTCGCAATCTTGCCACCAAGAATGCCTTTGTTACACATGAAACCTGTCGGAGGTCATGGAAGAGCTTGACATTGCTCAGTGCTGAAGCTGATCTTCAAGACGATGGCTTCACAAAGAGATTCAAGTTTGACTCAACTCCTCCAAGGAATGCTCACTTGCGTCAGACTCCCTCACTCAAAGACTCTGACTATTCCTCCTCAGCTGCAATGGTGAATGCTAGAGTCAAAGATGATCAAGATGATGCTACCTCCCCACCTCCAACTTCGGTGCATATCGACACTACACCAAGTTCGTCTACACCACCAAACCTCAACAACGACCCTACTGCTTCGCCTACTCCTCATGGGAACGAGTAGCAAGCTCTATGTCTTCAAACCTTTTTGGTCATTACTGACAAAAGGGGGAGAAGCATATGAGTTGATAGTCTTCAAGCGGGTCCATATGGGTGGTTGCTATACTTTTGCTACATTTTCCAAGTGCTTACAACTCTCGCTTTTGATACATTTGGTTCTTTTGAGTTGTAACACTTAAACTTGATGGTCGTCTGCTACCTTTTCGTCAACTATGTGATGCGATGATAAATTCTGCATGTGCGACGATAAATTCCGCATGAAGTCATTTTGCAGATGTCCATTTTTCATTATGCATGTCATTATCTTTGTTATATGCTTTGATGCATGATGAATTGTCTTCATAAGTAGAAGAGGAGCTCCGCAAGTACAACCTGCCATGTGCATTTGCATTCAAAAACAAAATACTTATATGCACATCTTCAGGGGGAGCCTTTCTGCTACTTACGAAGACAATACCTAAATCCTTTACAAATTCACATACTTTTATCCCCGTTGAGAACTTCAACCAATTTGTCATCAATCACCAAAAAGGGGGAGATTGTAAGTGCATCTAGTGCCACCCCTAGTTGGTTTTGGAGTATTGACGACAAACCTGGTTGAGGGACTAATGTGTTTGTGAAAATTGCAGGATAACACAGGTAGTAGTCCCTCATTGATTCGGTTTACCAACCGGAGATGACCCCTAAAAATGTATGAAGACATTGAAGACAAAGGTGGTATGTGAAGATATTCACATTGAAGACTATGACATGAGAAGACATCGCATGAAGACTATGGAGCGCGAAGACTTAGTTGTTTCGTTGTTTCCTTTTCTCCTTTGTTGAGTCATAGAAACCACCGTACCATTAAGTGGGGTCCCAGTGAACAAAGTCAGAGTGACTGAAGTGATGCTTAACCAAAATCCTATGTCTTCGAGCGAAGACGATGAGAGCAAATCTTATCCAGAGCTGGATGAGTCAGCTTTACTTGTAGCCCAAGTAAAGTTGCCGCGTGTGTTTGAAATCTGACTGTTGGAACACGTGTCAGTTCCTTAGTGACCCAGGGTCATTTCGGACAAATCAGGTCGGGTTGCCTAGTGGCTATAAATAGCCCACCCCCTACACCATAAATTGGTGGTTGCTCAGAGTTAGTGCAGGACTTTTGTTGTTTGAAAGCAACCCACCTCCAAAGCCTTTGAGAGAGAAATCCTTGCGAGGACAACGCCCTAAACACCCAGAGCCAAAGAGTGTTAGGCATCACTGAAGTCTTCCTGTCTATGTGATCTGAATACTTGTTACACTTGAGGACTGTGAATCCTCCAGCCGGTTAGGCGTAGCGTTCTGAGCGTCCAAGAGTCATTGTGGATCGCCAGTGAACGAAGTCCGTGAAGGTTTGGAAGTCTACCTTGAAGACTTACCTGAGTGATTGGGCGAGGACTGAGTGTCCTTAGCTCAAGGGGAATAAGGTGAAGACGCGGTCTTCTGAGTTGAATCTCAGCCTCCCTAACCGGAAGTACAATTGTCACAGCAACTAGAACTGGTCCAACAAATCCTTGTCTTCACCAAGCAACTGGTTCTATCCTTTCCATCTCTTTATTTACAGTTGGTCCCTGTGAAGTCGTTGCCTATTTGCATTATCTATTTGTCTTCACTGTGTGACTGTTTGTCCTGATTGGCTTCATACTATCTTCCATCCTGATCCGTACTGCCTAGCTGGTATTAGTCTTCGTGCTTTCACTTCATTGAATACTTGACTATGGCTTGCCTAGCATAGACTACCTTCCGCTACATGTTTATAGGTTCATTTCTATCGTTTGTCTTCGAAACTTCCATGTTTTGAAGACTTTCAGAAAAATCGCCTATTCACCCCCCTCTAGTCGATAACTAGCACTTTCACCTTCAAGCGCTAACCTCCCCGGCAACGGCGCCAGAAAAGAGCTTGAATCCTACTACACAACCTTCTTCTTGTAGACGTTGTTGGGCCTCCAAGTGCAGAGGTTTGTAGGACAGTAGCAAATTTCCCTCAAGTGGATGACCTAAGGTTTATCAATCCGTGGGAGGCGCCGGATGAAGATGATCTCTCTCAAGCAACCCTGCGACCAAATAACAAAGAGTCTCTTGTGTCCCCAACACACCCAATACATTGGTAAATTGTATAGGTGCACTAGTTCGGCGAAGAGATGGTGATACAAGTGCAATATGGATAGTAGATAATGGTTTTTCTAATTTGAAAATATAAAAATAGCAAGGTAACTAATGATAAAAGTGAGCATAAACGGTATTGCAATGCGTTGAAACAAGGCCGAGGATTCATACTTTCACTAGTGCAAGTTCTCTCAATGATAATAACATAATTGGATCATATAACTATACCTCAACATGCAACAAAGAGTCACTCCAAAGTCACTAATAGCGGAGAACAAACGAAGAGATTACGGTAGGGTACGAAACCACCTCAAAGTTATCATTTCTGATCGATCTATTCAAGAGTCCGTAGTAAAATAACACGAAGCTATTCTCTCCGTTCAATCTATCATAGAGTTCGTACTAGAATAACACCTTAAGATACAAATCAACCAAAACCCTAATGTCACCTAGATACTCCAATGTCACCTCAAGTATCTGCGGGTATGATTATATGATATGCATCACACAATCTCATATTCATCTATTCAACCAACACAAAGAACTTCAAAGAGTGCCCCAAAGTTTCTACCGGAGAGTCAAGGCGAAAACATGTGCCAACCCCTATTCACAGGTTCACGAGGTCACGGAACTCGCAAGTTGATCACCAAAACATACATCAGGTGGATCGCGTGATATCCCATTGTCACCACAGATAAGCACATGCAAGACATACATCAAGTATTCTCAAATCCTTAAAGACTCAATCCGATAAGGCAACTTCAAAGGGAGAACTCAATTCATCACAAGAGATTAGTGGGGGAGAAACATAATAAGATCCAACTATAATAGCAAAGCTCACGATACATCAAGATCGAACCACCTCAAGAACATGAGAGACACACAGAGAGAGAGATCAAAAAATAGCTACTAGTACATACCCTCAGCCCCGAGGGAGAACTACTCCCTCCTCGTCATGGAGAGCACCAGGATGATGAAGATGGCCACCGGAGAGGGATTCCCCCCTCCGGCAGGGTGCCGGAATGGGTCTAGATTGGTTTTTGGTGGCTACGGAGGCTTCTGGCGGCGGAACTCCTGATCTATTCTATCTGTCTGATGCTTTTAGGGTATATGGACATATATAGGTGAAAGAAGTCGGTCAGGGGAGCCATGAGGGGCCCACAAGGGTGGGGCGCACCCAGAGGGCAGGTGCGCCTCCTTGCCTCATGGCCACCTCGAAGCTTCCCTGACGTAAACTCCAAGTCTCCTGGATTGCTTCCGTTCCAAAAATAACTTTCCCGAAGGTTTCATTCCATTTGGAATCCGTTTGATATTCCTGTTCTTCGAAACACTGAAATAGGCAAGAAAACAACAATTTGGGTTGGGCCTCCGGTTAATAGGTTAGTCCCAAAAATAATATAAAAGTGTATAATGAAGCCCATAAACATCCAAAACAGACAATATAATAGCATGGAACAATCAAAAATTATAGATACGTTGGAGACGTATCAGCATCCCTAAGCTTAATTCCTTCTCGTCCTTGAGTAGGTAAATGATAAAAACAGAATTTTTGATGTGGAATGCTTTCTAGAATATTCTTCAATGTATTTTCTCTATTGTGGCATGAATGTTCAGATCCGAAAGATTCAAGATAAACGTTTAATATTGACATAGAAATAATAATACTTCAACTAACTAAGTAATCATGTCTTCTCAAAATAACATGGCCAAAGAAAGCTATCCCTACAAAATCATATAGTCTGGCTATGCTCTATCTTCATCACACAAAATATTTAAATCATGCACAATCCCGATGACAATCCAAGCAATTGTTTCATACTTTTGATGTTCTCAAACTTTTTCAATCTTCACGCAATACATGAGCATGAGCCATGGATATAGCACTATAGGTGAAATAGAATCACTACAAAAAAGACACATCCATGATATTTTGGGCCGAACGAAATTTTTTTCTGTCATACATATGACACTTCTATGACGATAATTGTGACAAAACCCGGTATCATCATAGATGTGGTGGGCTCCTACTTCTATGACAAAAAATCATGACAGAAAATGGGCTTTTCGTCCTGGGCGGGCCGGAGACGCAGCTGCATGACATTCTTTGGGCCGTCCATGACGGGAAAAACCATGGTAGAAGCGAGGGCGAGGAAAATTTCGGGGAGTTCCCGGTTACGGTGGGAGGTCGAGGGCCGAGCGATGCGCGCTTCTCTCGTACACGTACGCGCGTGTGTGCGAGGCGTTGGCTCTAACTGAACCCGAGCGAGGCGTTGGGCTCTAACTGAACCCGAGCGATTGCACTGCAGGCTATGCATTACTGAACCCGAGCGATCGATCGATGGCTGTTAACTGAACCTGATCGAGCGATTCCTTCTCTACTGCTGCTAACTGAAGCCGATCGATGCTACCTTTGGATGAACAGTGAGCATTGCGGGGGGGGGGGGGGGGGGGGGGGGGGGATGAACAGGACCCTGTGGTGTTGCCTCTGGATGAACAAGACCCCGATCAATCGAGCCGGTTGGGGCTGGATGAACAGGACCCCGTGGAGGGCTGGATGAACAGGACCACCCCGTGAAGGGCAGGATCAACAGTAGACGGTGGAGGGCAGGATGAACAGTAGCCCGTGGAGGGGTGGTTGAACAGGAGCCTGTGGAGAGGGCTGGTTGAATAGTAGCCGGTGGAGTAGCACGGTGGAGGCTGGATGAACAGGAGCACGTGGATGAACAGTCGCAGGTGGAGGCTGGAGGAGGTCGACGGTGGATGAACAGTAGCTCGTGGAGGCTGGAGGGGGTCGACGGTGGAGATGAAGAGTATCCCGTGGAGTCCTGTTTTGCGGTACGCCACACCCCCTCCCGATGAAGAGGACCCCCGTTTCGACCGCAGCGCTCCAACACAAGTCTGTTTCCTCCGTTTTGCGGTACGCCACACCCCTCCCGATCAATAGGAGCCCCGTTTCGACCGTGGGAGGTCCGTTTCCTCCGTTTTGCGGTACGCCAGACCCCTCTAGATGAACAGGATCCCGTTTCGAACGTGGCCGGTCGAACACAAGGCCGTTTTCTCCGTTCTGCGGTACGCTAGGCCTCGTTTCCATCGCCTGTTCCATCCAAGCCCTCCCGATGAACACGATGCATTCTGTTGCCTCCCCATGAACACGACGCATTCCGTTGCCTCCCCATGAACATGACGCATTCTGTTGCATCCCCATGAACACAACGACGATGCTGTTTCTTCGTTCCGACCCAGCCATGTACACGAGCCCAGGCCGTACGTATGCGCGAGTAGGCGTTCGAGACCCCGCCCGTATGTACACATACGTGGCCGTATTTTCTTTCTTGCACCCTGGCCGCCTCTACTACGACACGTGCGCGCCTCGACATCCACTAGTATATATGTACGTACACGTTCGCGACCAGAATGACAACGCTACGTATGCTTCGACCAGGTGGGTCCCGACTATCAGGCACTTCCTTGCGTGTGAAGATGTAGCTGGTGGGTCCCAGCAGTCAGGGGGGCGAAATACGGTGGTCCGTCCGGTGGGTCCCCGCTTTTAGGTGGAGGAATAATTATTTTGCACGTAATAAGGAGGCACTTGCTGCGGCCGTGGACCCAGCTGTCAGCCTCTCCATGTACAGTCCACGTCCGATGGAAGTCGTTCCTTGACCACGTTGACCACGCCGTGCCGAGAGCACCAAGGTGATGGACGACGGCGAGGCCTAGGAAGGGGACGATGTGGAGCCGGGGAAGACGCGGCAGTGGATGCCCACGCGTAGAGGAGTACGAGGGTTCACTGGTTCGCTGCGGTGTGAGGCTGCCGTCGCCGCAGAATAACAGGGGGTGTGGGTGAGTAGAGGGATGGCCTGGCCAGCGGTGGGAGTAGTAGGGGGCGGTGAGGCCTCCGCCGCATCGCAGTCATCCACGGGAGGCAGGAGCACGAGGCACGACCGGCGCTGGTTTGGGCGGCTGGAGCAAGAAGACCAGAGGTTGAAGAAGCACTACGGCTGTTGGATGGACATCATACGGTCACTGGAGCTAGAATCGTGCATATTGACTAAGTTGATAAAGCCCTCCGTCCCCATGAACTTAGTAGGCCCACAAGTCAGCCTGCCACTATACTGGGTCCCAGCTAACAGGGGGAGTATTCATTTTTTTTGTGCGTAATAAGGAGGCACTTCCTTGCGTGTGAAGATATAGCTGGTGGGTCCGAGCTGTCAGCGACGGTAATGTTTTTTTCGCGAAATACAGAGGCCCTTTCGATGGGTCCCTGATGTCAGGTGAAGGAATCATTATTTTGCGTGTAATAAGGAGGCATTTCCTTGCGTGCGGCCGTGGACCCAGCTGTCGGCCTCTCCACGTAAAGTCCACTTCAGATGCATGTCGGTCGTTGACCATGTTGACCAGGCCGCGCCGAGAGCACCAGGGCGGTGGACAACGGTGAGGCCTAGGAAGGGAATGACACGAAGGCAGGGAAGGCTCGACAGTTGTTTCCCACGCGGAGGGGAGTACGACTGTACGAGGGTTTACTGGTTCATCTACCGTCGCCGGAGAATAACAGCAGGTGTGGGTGAATAGAGGGATGGCTAGGCCAGCGATGGGAGTACGATGGGGCGGTGAGGCCTGCATGGCAGCAGAGCCGGCCGTGGGGAGGAGGGAGCAGGCAGTCCCGCCGGCTCCTATTTGAGCGGCTGGAGCAGGAAGATCAGAGATTGAAGAAGCACGACAGCCGTTGGATGGCCATCCAACAGTCATTGCTTGTGCGTCAACCTTTTTTTTAGGAAAGCCTCAAATCTGTGGAAAACAGCATACAACCCATCTGCCATTATTTCTAATAATTTACAGGCCATTTGCTAATTATTAAGGTTTTTTTGGAGCCCATATTCTTTTTATTAGCATTACAGCCCATATTATGGCCACGGTTAAAAAATTATATGAAATTTTGCATATTTCGATGCGGTCTGAACTGTTTTTAATCCCGAAATTTCGACTCACATTCAAACTGATTTTAAAAATAAATGTATATCAATATAAAATCCAACAAATTCTCCACGCATAAAAATTAATGTAATTTCAAATCTCGAAATGAAAAAAAGATATTTGAAACTAATTGCCGGTTTGATGTGTTTTAAAAATGTACAGCCCATTTCTCATTACTGATGGGCCATACTACTGATTGTACATTGAAAACAACAACAGCAGCAACCAGGGCTGGGGGTGCAACAGAAGCAGTAAGCAGGCCAGAAGAGTGAAGACGCAACTCTCTCTGCCAAACCAAACATCGGCCATCATTACAAAAGGGCTACCAAAAAAGAACAAGTGTATGCATCAAACTAAATAAAGATCCTACTACACCAAGTGTACGCATCTAACTAACTGGCTCAGTTAGACGTTACTATTTATTTATTTTTCAAAACGGAGGCAAAAGAATTGCCTCGTCGATTAATTAAGAAGAAGATAATTGCCCAGTTAATCTACGGAAAACCGGGCTAAAACCGAAGACGTTACTATTTATTAAGCTGCAATGGAGTCACAAATGGAGAGGAGTGGGAAACTTCATTGGTTCGGGTGCGCGACAGCACAGCCGCGGTGTCGCCCACGAGAGACAGGAGCAAGAACATAGGTTGAAGAAGGAGCACGGCTGTTGGATTAACATCCAACGGTCCAGCTGCTAGGATCATTTGTTGATCAAGTTGACAAAGCTGTGCGTACACGTCCGCTTAGTAGGCCCACAAGTCAATCACCAAATCTGACGGGTCCCAGCTGTCAACGGGATGAATAATTTTTTTCGCAAAACAAGGAGGCACTTCCTTCCATGCGAAGATACAGCCGGTGGGTCCCAGCTGTCAGGTGGAGGAAACATTTTTTCAGCTTAATAAGGAGGAACTTTCCTTGCATGCGACCATGGACCTCGTGGGTCCCAGCCGTCAGGCTCTCCACGTAAAGTCCTCTTCCGATGACTCTCGTTTGTTGACCACGCCGCACCAAACGCAGCGAGGCGGTGGATGACGGCGAGGCCCTGGACGGGAACGACTCGGAGATGGGAAAATGCGGTAGTGGAGTCGCAGATTGAGAGGAGGAGAAGGGTTATAACTGGTTCTATTGCGGCGTGGGGCTGTAGTCTGTGGAGAATAACAGGAGGTGTCGAGGGGTGGAGGGATAGCCTGGCCGGCGGTGGGGTAGTGCTTCGCAGCGGTGCGTGCTAAGCAGAGCCGCTAGCCGTCGGAGGCCGGACCAGGTGGTCGCGGCGACGCTGGAGGAAGAAGACGAGAGATTGAAGGTGCATACCGGCCGTTGGATATAAATCCAATGGCTGTGGATGACACAATCATTTGTTGACCAAGTTGACAACGCCCTGCGTAGGCTTCGACCTATTAGCCCACATGTCAGCCTGCAAAAATGTGGCATATATTTAACCCATGTTTTCTAGAATGTACAGTCCATTTGCTGGGCTGGGTGAATAAATAATTTCGCGTCAATCAGGCCCATTTATATTTTCTAAGAAATCCCAGCCCGTTTGCACTTCCTTGAAATACACGTATTAGGTGGGCTCGTTATATATACTCCCTCTGTCCGGAAATACTTGTCATAAAAATGGATAAAAGGGATGTATCTAGATGTATTTTAGTTTTAGATACATCCCTTTTTGTCCATTTTGATGACAAGTATTTTCGGACGGAGGAAGTATAATGTTATGTTAGAAGGAGCAATTAATATCAAAGAATAAACCGGAGAGGCACATTTTTTATATATATAATTAAGGAATTAGCGAGTTATTGCTCAAAATAAAAATGAGCGCGTTATTATTAAATTGGTCCTTAAAATCTCCGCAAGCTTTTGTACGCAATCACCAGGATTTTCCTTGCCTGTGAGTAAAAAACAACCAGGATTTTCCTTGCCAACTTCCGTTAAACATTTACTTTTATAAGTTTGGATGTTTTTATAATGTATATATAAGTCTTTATAAAATATACGATAATAGTAATAATATAAATATATATAATGTGGTTAGAAGGGAAAACATAAATTGGACACAACATTACTTTTATAAGAGACCTGCGTTTTATACCCCACAGTAGGCATACTAACAAGTGCACACACAAATACAACAGAAAAGGTAAACATTCATATCAAACTCAGGTTCACAGGACACGTTCATATCCATTGCCAACATTCACAATCAACAACTCAAAAGATTCATATATACACAAGCTCAGCATATCTATGCATCCAAATTATTGATAGATCACACGACAATATTCATACATAATTTACAAAAAGATTCAGATATACACATGTTCAGTATGTCTATGCATCCAAATGATTGAGATCACAGCCAATATGGTCCATGGACGAACTTTAATTACCTAGGGTATAGACTGGTAAATGGTGTTCAATCGAAGGTACTTCTTGCTAAAATTAGTTCTTCTACGAGTAAACTTTCGAGTACATAAGAGGCAGCACAGACAATCTGAACTTTGCTTGTAGGTTTATCCTCAAATAGTGGCCTCATGCCCAGGGAGGTTTGAGCAACTTGGCCACTACTTTCATCCAACCAGTTTACTGGGTCATCTTGGTCCTGTATCTCGCCAAAATTCTACATTGAAGACGAGAAAGGAGGCGGTTGAGAAAATGAACCACCCAAATTTTTTGTGCAGTTCAACTGAAATGGAGCATCCTTGGCATGCAGACTGATTAACTGCCAAATGAATATACGCGTCAACCAACTTGTCTGGAATCTTTAGACTCGATGCCATATAGTTTGCTACCATATGTGCCGATAACCAAAAGGCACAAGTTGGGACCAAAGACTGGACTGCGTTTTTCTAGGCTATGCACCAAGCAATATTTTTGGCGTTCACTCTCCTAAAACTTGGAGTTTGACAATTGGTTGACGCCGGTTGATACTCGAATGAATATAGGCACTTCTTGTCAACATCGATGCTTGTCTGAGTGAACTTTGGAGTACATAGTAGCAGCATAAGTACCTGTCCATCTGATCATTTTGTGCAGTTCTACTGAAATCACCTGATGTAATGATTTGCCTGTGAGTTCAGGCTCCAAATTACTCCTTTATGAAATCAGCAAACAGTACCACAATACCAAATTACCAATACATATGACAGGCACAATAATCAGGATAAAGACCAGTACCAACCTGTGTGAGGTAGCATATCAATTACTATTTCCTTTGACTGGAAGCCGAGGTAAGCCAAGCAACTGACAACAAAGGAAGAAAGCATGCGGAGTTTAGTGACTGACAGGAAAGGACGGAAGCTGTCGAGGCAATGAATCACCCAAAGTTTTTGTGCAGTTCCACCAAAATCGAGCATCCCTGTTGGCACATATATTGAGAGAGTGAGATTACTGTAATAGTGGGACTAGTTTATGAAACATACACTAACAGATATAAGCACCTTCATTATCTTAATGGGTAAAGTTAGCAACATAGTAGTCTTGCTTAAAGAGAGGTATTAGTTTATTTAATCAGTGCCAATTAGCTCAACTCAACACTCAAAGAATTGCCATTTATCATAGGTTGCAAAACTTTAACGTGCAAAGATAAAGGAGTTTCTCATGACAGTAGCACGATACAAATAGAGATGACAACAAACTAATATGGAAGAAGGCCTTAGGCCCGTGCCAACCTGAGAAAAAAAGCTTATTCATGTAGTCCCATAAGAGATGATAAAGCACTCACTGGAATCACACAACAGTATATATTTTTGTGCACTTCAAATGTATGGTTGAAATCACTCTTGTTTACCAGTGTTGAGATTATATCGAAAGATTATCAAGAACTTCCAGCAGAGCTAAAGCACTGGCTGGGATACAGTTCATTGTATTGTCTTGTGTAGTTCCACTTAATGTATGATTGGCACAACATGATCCCTGTTTGCACAAGTAGGAACAAGGTGAAACCTTCATTAGCTTAGTGAGAAAGGATAGGAAGACATTAGCATATTACTCAACCAGTAGCATCAAATTCATGATGGATAATACGCAAAACATTGCCTCATTGAACCAATGGCAATAAATTGACATGCAAAACAATAGCACTATTATGTCATGACACCAATAATATTCCCTCCCTGCTCCACCACATGATTCACCTCCATAGACAAACATACACACGTACATGATTCAGCATAGGGTCCTACTAAAGATTTGTTTAACTCCAACAGGAAAATTAGCCAGTAATAAATTAGTGGTACTTAAGTACTCCTAATTAATTAAGTGAGACATCAGAAGTGGAAGGGCTCCCTGGAGGATCGTCTCACATGTAAGGTAGTCGTTGCCGGAGCCCTTGAATGGCCTCGACTGAGGCCTCTGGCTTCAGCAAGATCGCCTTGGCACTGTTTATTCTTCTTCTTCCTCTTCATGCTCTGTTTCTCTTTCTCCTCACCAGTTGGTGAAACCAAGTACATGATTGGCCTTCTAATTCAGAATTGGTTTTGTCAGTGAGGGAGTACAAGTGTACTAGTAAAAAACAGCATTATTTTCTCATGGCAGTCGGAAAATAGAGATGAACACATGCATTAAATATCATTCTTACCTAAAGGAAGGTTATGGTGCCAATATGGATGATGAGGATTGGAACATAGATCTCCCTTTGTTTAGTTCCACCAAAATGAACCAACTGTTCCATTCTGACATTCCAGTTAAACAGCACAAAAGTCACTTCTTTTAAGAAGAGTTTTGTGCAGTGCACCAAAAGGTCACAACAGCAACCAGGTGAATTGGATATCCCCGTTTGCACAAAAAGGCACAGAGGAAACAGTCAGAGTCTCAAACAATTACAGGCAAAAACATTTGGCTAAACTTGTGATGGCTTATAACAGTGGCATGGCTTCATTTTTACCAGGGACATTAGATTAAGAACAGCTAAGGCTGCGTTCGGTTCACAGGTTTGGTGCAGGATTTTCGTAGGAACACAATTCCTACGGTATTCTTTCCCTTCCAACCGTTCGGAACACGGGAAAGGTGAATAGTGTTTCATAGGAAAGCTGGTCTGGTAGTACTGATTCCATAGGATTAGAAACATCCACGTGCTGCTCATTTTTTGGGCGGAAGCCCGAGGCAGGCGCTCGCTGCCATGCGTTAGACAGGTTGCTGTGCTGTGTTGCCGGAATAAAAAATCAACCTATGTGTGGTACGTGAGGTGAGGACAAGAGTAGTCACTGTGCAGCTGAATAAACAAATAGCATCTCATACTGCCAAGCATGCTACTCTAAAAAAACAAATCTGTACATTTCGTAGTCCATCCGATCACATTCTCTTGAGAGTTTCCTCCGGTTCATTGTTCCATAGAGTTATACCTACATTCATTTCCAATTCCTCTATTCTCATCAAGACCTATGTTTTCTGCCCTTTATTCTGAACGGAGCCTAAATATTTGGTATAAGGGCATGGGACAGTGGGTGCACTAGCAGTCCAGCACCATGTACGTAAACATGGGCATAAAGTGGTGATTCATAGTTTGTTGCCCCGAGAAACAAACATCCAAGAAACATATCTGGGTTGGTCCCATTTTTGTTCACTCTAGCCACCTACTCCTATGTGTGGATAGCAAATCTAGTCCTGGTCATACCACTGTGTACAGCGTTACCCCTATATTTCCCTTTTCGACCAAGAGACCGGTTGGATGACCAGTCTGTACTACTTTCACCCCCTTTCCTTCCTGTTTGTACCAAGTCCGATGTACATACTAAATTCCCCCACCCCCACTTTATTTCTTGTTTGAACCAAGTACTCCCTCCGTCCGGAATTACTTGTCATCAAAATGGATGTGTCTAGAACTAAAATACATCTAGATACATCCATTTCAATGACAAGTATTTTCGGACGGAGGGAGTACAAGATTCGACTCCATGAAGTAGCTTTACCTCTAACAATAGAAGAAAAAAAATATGTGACATTGGACCATCCGATCGAGAGGGGCTGAGAGGTAGAAAATGATGCACATGCAGCAACGTAGCGAGCTGGGGAACTAGAGCTAAGGCGGTTTCGAACGAAGATATACCTGAAGGTCGTCGAGATGTGGATAGGTGGGCGGCGGGAGGCCAGATCTTCCCACAGGCAACGACGAAGGGATCGGAGGACCTCCCCGGCCGGCGCTCGGCCAGAGATAATGGTGCGGCCGGCAGTGGGTCTCCTCCCTCGCTGTCGACGACAGCCTAAACGTTGCCCCTCCTCCCCTTCACCTGCGGAGGGGGATACGTCCGGATCTGTAACCAGCGGTGAGGATAGAAAGCCAGTGTATTTTGAAGGGAGAAAGACAGTGTTACTACCCCTATCTTGTTTAAATCTGGAGAGGTTGAGAGTGTGTGTATAGAGCAACCCTAGCAAGCAAGCACAGAGGCTCCAGCCTATATATACGTAGTGAGCAACCCTAGCAAGCAAGCAACCCCTATCTTCGTCAACTCGTACAAGACCGAGAAATTTGATTACTACAACGCCCTCTCCCTCGCGGACTGAGCTCCGGTGCCTTAACAACACCTGCCTTTGGCTGCATGATAGGAGGGCCAAACAACTGTTGGGCCCACCTGTCATAGATGCAAAGGCAGGAGCAGTAAGTTGAATCTTTCGCTATCCCTCCCGCACGAGGTGGATGGACATGCAGCAGTGGATTCGATACTGTAGAAGTAGGAGTAACATCATTATTGTTCATCTTCTCGAAGAGGCGAAGAGCCAAGCGCAACCCGAACGTGCCAGTTGCGAATGCTCGCGTGGTGCGGTTCCTTGGAGTACTAGCCAGGCTCTTGCATGAGACAAAATTGCTATTGTTTATCAATTAAACTCCATTATCCATTGGTTGATACTCATTCTGCATAGGTCCACACGCTTAGCACCGTTTCCTCCTGGGGTCACCAATGTTTATTTGCTAACTAATAGCATTGCATGCAATGAACTAGCCATTGCAAGTCATTAAAAGCATGCACACCTCTCATCTCTTATTGGTTGATATGTCAAGAAACAAGAAACAAGGTAGAAGTTAATGCACCGCGCCTAAGTGTTTTGGGAATATTTGGTTTTCGTAAGATGACTTACACACCTAAACGGAGGCAGTAGTATAGCCCTGTAAACCGGAAAGGAGTATTTGCCTTTCTAGAGATTTCAACAAGTGACTAGACTACACCGTGTGCAGTACTCCCTCCCTTCCGGTTTATAGGGCTCAAATCTCAAATCTCATGAACCAAGGCATTTTGCGATTCGAGGAATGTATCTCGTACTTTACAAAACTACCCTAATTAAACTCATGCATTAATTACATAGTTCTCTCGTTTTCCTCTCCACCTTGGTCGCGGTGCACAATATTGAGCACTCCTATATGACTAGCCGCTCTATCTACATGCGGGACATTTCAAAGCATCCAGGCCCGCGTGCCATCCACCAAATCACAGCGAGGTGCTACAGTCGAGACTCACATGTAACCCCGGTGTGGCCGTCATGACTCGTTATATCACAAAACCCACACCTTTACCAGCAGTGGTAAGGTGCCCTTGTAGGATCGAAAGTATGTCTAGAGGCGGGGTGGGTGATTAGACTACTTGACCAAATAAAAACTTAACCTTTTCCCAATTTTAGTTCTTGGAAGATTTTAGCTAATTTAGGACAAGTCAAGCAATCATCACATAATTCAAGCAAGCATGCAAAGAGTATATAGGCAGCGGAAAGTAAAGCATGCAACTTGCAAGAATGTAAAGGGAAGGGTTTGGAGAATTCAAACGCAATTGGAGACACAGATGTTTTTCCCGTGGTTCGGATAGGTGGTGCTATCCTACATCCACGTTGATGGAGACTTCAACCCACGAAGGGTAACGGTTGCGCGAGTCCACACAGGGCTCCACCCAAGGGTAACGGTTGCGCGAGTCCACACAGGGCTCCACCCACGAAGGGTCCACGAAGAAGCAACCACCCACAAAGGGTCCACGAAGAAGCAACCTTGTCTATCCCACCATGGCCATCGCCCACACAGGACTTGCCTCACTAGCGGTAGATCTTCACGAAGTAGGCGATCTCCTTGCCCTTACAAACTCCTTGGTTCAACTCCACAATCTTGTCGGAGGCTCCCAAGTGACACCTAGCCAATTTAGGAGACACCACTCTCCAAGAAGTAACAAATGGTGTGTAGGTAATGAACTCCTTGCTCTTGTGCTTCAAATGATAGTCTCCCCAACACTCAACTCTCTCTCATAGGATTTGGATTTGGTGGAAAGAAGATTTGAGTGGAAAGCAACTTGGGAAGGCTAGAGATCAAGATTCATATGGTAGGAATGGAATATCTTGGTCTCAACACATGAGTAGGTGGTTCTCTCTCAGAACATATGAGTTGGAATGGTGTGTGTGTTCTGATGGCTCTCTCCTCGAATGAGAAGAAGGTGGAGGGTTATATATAGCCTCCACACAAAATCCAACCGTTACACAGTTTTCCAATCTCGGTGGGACCGAATCAATAAACTCGGTCGGACCGAAAATGTAAACCTAGTGACCGTTAGAGATTTTCGGTGGGACTGACATGCAACTCGGTAGGACCGATATGGTTAGGGTTTGGGCATAACGTAATCTCAGTGAGACCGATTACACAAACTTGGTGAGACCGAATTTGGTAATTAGCTAACCAGAGAGTTGGTCAGGCAAACTCGGTGGGACCGATTTGCTCTTTCGGTGAGACCGAGTGGAACTCGGTGAGACCGAAAAGTTACAAAGGGGAAACAATGAGTTTACATTGCAATCTCGGTGGGACTGGTTCGCTCTTTCGGTGAGACCGAAAAGTTACGAAAGGGAAACAGAGAGTTTGCAACCCCATCTCGGTGAGACCGAGATCCCTATCGGTAGGACCGAATTGCTAGGGTTTGGCAGTGGCTAATGACAAGTGAAACTCGGTGGCGCCAGATAGGAAGAATCGGTAGGACCGAGTTTTCTTAGGGTTTAGGTCATATGTGGATATGGGAAAGTAGTTGAGGGTTTTGGAGCATATCACTAAGCACATGAAGCAAGAGGCTCATTAAGCAACACCTCATCCCTCCTTGATAGTATTGTCTTTTCCTAAAGACTCAATGTGATCTTGGATTACTAAAATATAAAATGAAGAGTCTTGAGCTTTTGAGCTTGAGCCAATCCTTTGTCCTTAGCATTTTGAGGGTTCCACTTTCACATCCATGCCATGCCAATCATTGAGCTTTCCTGAAATAATCATCTTGGAATAGCATTAGCTCAATGAGATATATGTTGTTATGAATTACCAAAACCACCTAGGGATAGTTGCACTTTCAATCTCCCCCTTTTTGGTAATTGATGACAACATATAGATCAAAGCTTCGACAAATGATAATAAGCATGAAATATATCGTCGCTTTGAGAAGTATGTGATAAGTAAGAGCTCCCCCTAAATTTGTGCATATTTAAAATTTTCTTTGGACTGCAAATGCACAAAGAGTTAGAGTCATGGGTTACTCTTCCATGTAACATACATCTTGGTGGAGCGCTCAAAATGATAAGAATGAAATACATGCACTCATCACCAAGAATAGTGAATGATCACACAAGATAGATAGTATAATAGCGATAAGCAAGCATTAAGTGTAGCTTATGATCAAACACATGATCATCAATGTCTCAAAAATAATGACGTAGTATCTCAAGCACTCAAAAGCAAACAAGTTTGAAAAACCACCAAATAAAGCAAGAGAGAAAAGCAACACTCTCTCTCTCGAAGCCTATGATCTATACATCTTCTCCCCCTTTGGCAACAAGTTACCAAAAAGTTCCTAGAAAATGCATAGTGCTAAATCGACGCTCAGGCTTGATCTTCTGGTGGTGGTGGAGTCCGGATCACTCCAAGGACGAAGGCTTCGGTAGATGCTGAAGTAGTCGCTGGAGTTGGAGCTGAAGTAGATGCTGGAGCTAAGGCTGTAGCTAGTGCTGAAGTGGTGGCTCTGGTGTCAGCAATTGGCACGGCAGATGACCTCGGGCCTCGTGGCACTCTGGAAAAGGCATGAGTGGTAGTCCTGCCTCTCCTCTCCTGCATGTCCTCCTGGAGCTGCTCCACTGCAGACTGAACTTCCGTTACTTTGACATCCAAGTCATAGAACTTCTGTTCCATGATTCTCTCTAGGCTCTGCTGATTCTGAGTGAGGGTGGCCAGACTTTGCTCAATCCTCAGCGTGGATGCAATCAAGTAACCAAGCTGCTCTTGTTTAGTCTTCAAGAAATACTCAGATGCCTCCTCTTGAGTTGGCATCTTGGCAGCTTTCTCCTTCCTCGCCTTCTCCTTCTTTGCAAATGCTTGGGCAGATGATGGCTCGTTCTCAGTCATGACAACTTGATTGTCCTCAAAATCTGGACGGATGGGCAGGTGTTCCTTGTCCAATAGATATATGCCCGTGCCCATCTTGGAGTTGATGAGCTCCTGAATTTAAGGGGCATATACGCAGCTCCTTTTCTGATCTGCTGCAGTCCTCTTGATAGTTTCCACTATGAGGCTCATCACCTTGAACTTCTGAGGCACATCAAACACATGTAGCAAGTTGATAGCATGGCCTCTGATCATCTTGTGATCACCTGACTTGGGCAATAAGGTGTGCCTCAAGATCCAATTGATAGTCGGAAGCCCTGACAGAAGGTAATGTACTGATCCAAACTTGAAGGTATCAAGTGCTTCATTTGGGATCTCCTTGTACATATTCGACATCGAGTTGTGGTCCATCTTCTTCTTGGCATAGATATCCAAGTCATCATCTTGCTCCTCTGGGGCATTAATGATCTGTGCCCACTCAGCAACTGTGGATTGGTACCTTGTACCCTCAGACATCCATGTGATCCTCGCATCTGGATAAAAGTGAGCTGTGGAGTAGAACTGCATGATAAGCTCCTCATTCCACTTTGTGAGCTTCTGCCCAACAAAGTCAGCTACTCCACAAGCTATGAAGCTGTCTTGCACTCCGGGATAGTGCTCCTCATTGTCCTTGATATATTCCCAGTCGACCCATCTCATATCGCAGACAATGGGCTTCTTATCTAGCAGCACAGTCTCATAGAAATCTTGCTGCTCCTCAGTGTGAAACCTGTAGTCCACTGCTGTCCTTCTCCTTGAAGCATATGGGTCTGCTTCTCTCCATTTCCTCAGCCCTGAATCTCTCCTGAGCTTCATGTCCTCAGCCACAGGATGAGCATCGTTGTGGTCTGGGATCTTGGGCTTTAGCTTTCTCAGGACATTCTCTTCCTCATCCTCAGCAACAGTCTCAGGCACTGGGGCCTTGTTCTTCTCAGCTGCAGGAATGTTCCTTGTATTTCTCTTAGGCTTTGGCTTTGGAGCTGGCTTGGCCTTGGAAGCAGCTCCCCCTGATTTTATGGCATCTCCCATTAGCTTGGGTGCCTTGGGCGCTGGTGCAGCTGCCTCTTCTTCTTCTTCCTCTTCCATGATGGAAGCTTTGCCAAGCACTCTAGCAACAGTCTTCTTCACCCTTTCCTTCCTTTTCTTGCCCTCAGCTGCAACTGGCTCTATGGGCTTCTCAGTTGACATTCTGGCCTTTGACATTGGTTTCCTGCCTGCTGGCCTTTTGATTTTCAGGCCTGGCTTAGTGCCTTGAGCTGGCTCAATTCTCTTGGAAGTGGCCTCTTCCTCTGCCATATAGTCCTCATCTTCGGAATCTGAAGTCCTCTTCTTCCTTTGTCTCGTGGCAGCCTTTGGCAAATTGCTAGGAGTGCTCCTGCTGCCTTCATCAGAAGAACTTGAGGGACTAGTGCCCTCACTCATCACCACTTGCTGTTCTGGCATATTTTGGCTATCACTTTGATCAGACATGCTGCAAACTGACTGCTGACCCTGTGAATTGATTATAGATGAGATAGAAAGGATGAGCATCACAAAATGCAGAGATTTTTGCAAAAGAATGATCCAAAAACTTAGTTTTAGTTTCCACTGAAATCATCTCGGATCTACCGATTTTCAAACTCGGTGATACCGAAGCAGTTTTGGAACCTAAACTAGTGAACTCGGTAGGACCGAGTCACAATTCGGTGGCACCGAGACTGCTAGGGTTTCACTGAGTTCAAAAATCGGTCACACCGATAAGTAATTCTCGGTCAGACCGAGTCTCACTTGTGCAATGGCATAAGCCAAATCGGTGGGACCGAGTTTTTCAACTCGGTGGGTCCGAGATAGTTTCGGCGGAAACCTAAACCTAGAATTTTCGAATCAAACCTAATCTATGAGCGTTTTGACTGGATAGGAGTGTTTCAATCGTGGCTAGAATCAGTATGATCACAATGTGCTAGGAATCAGATTGGGGAATAGCACAAAGATCAAGTCCACACCCTAGTTTGGCGGGGACTTGCTACGGCGGCAACGGCGGAGCAGAATTCCCGTTGACGCCGACGGAGACCAGCGACTGGAGGCTGCTGGCGGCGAGAAGACGATCCGGAGACCTCGAGGGCAGAGCAGGCTATCGCGCGGGCGAAGGGGTTCGGAGAAATTTCCAAAATTTTGCCCGTGACTATATATAGCCCGACCCTGTTGGTGTGACCGAGTGGAACAACTCAGTGGCACCGAGATTCATAACTGCAAGCAGTTACTGAAACTCAGTGTGACCGAAGTGTTCAAATCGGTTGCACCGAGATCGAAAACCTAGATCAACTTAATGATCTCGGTAGGACCGAAAGTGGAGTATCGGTCAGGCCGAGAATCATAAAGAGGTTTTGGAAGTTTAAGTCTATGACGAATCGGGGACTCCGAGCGCTCCTCACACAGAGTGGTTCGAATCTGACTTGATCAAATTTTGTGATGCGGCATGAATAGAGTTTGAGACGAGGAAAGCATAGATAGCTAGAGGAGGTTCTTAGGCATTCTTGTCCATCCACTTGGCAAAAGAAGTTAAAACCGAACAATCAAAACAACAAGTGGATGTCCTCGAATGAGTAAATTATGCAACCAGCATGCTCACACAATAAGATGGCAGATGAAATATGTGGCAAGGCATGCACAACCAATTCTAGCATCTATCAAGCAATTTGCAATGAGTAGGTCATCTATATATGAGTATATTGACTTAGGAGTCAAGTGAGAACACTTGATCATAGGTCATACTCATCGTTTAAGCTCAAGTGGGGTTACCACTTTTACATAAAGCATTGTTTTGTTCACATCTTTAGAGTTGCTTTAGCTCAAGTCTTAGAGTAAAGCTCCCCCTAGATGTGATATCCCCCCTAAGAGGGATGAACTAACCTTGGGTTTTGTCGATGATGACTTCATGTAGATATTGAAGATGTGGATGCTCAATGTTGATGTAGATCTCTTGGAGCTATCCATTTGAGTGAATTTTACTTTCAATACCTACATGGGTTAGTCCCACAAGGAACAAACAAGGATATACATAGACATAGAGTGATACACACAAAGATGATGTCCATGAAAACTTTTAGGTTACCTTGTCCCTTGTCTTACCAACAAGAGGGTTTGTGACTCCTTGAACTAGTGCAAGATGTGGAAGTTGATTGCACTTGTTCTTGCCAAAATGATAAGAGTGAAGTATGTTGGCGGAGTCACCCTCAAGAACTCTCTAGTTCTTCTTCTTTTGGATCCACATCATCTTGATGGGAATCCTTGGAGTTGTAGTCGTACTTGATGAAGTGGAACTTGAAGTAGTCTTGGGAATCCACTTGACTAAGGTCTTTGGAGCTTCTTCAAATGCATCAATTTCCTCTTAAAGCTTGTCCTTGCCTTTTTGCTTGTAGTCTTGTGGTGGAAGATCATCTTGAGCTTGTGTCCCCTTGAAAGAAGTATACTTCTCTTGTTGAGGGACAAACTTTGTCTTGGGGTATTGATCTTCTTCCCACTCAACTCCATTGGCATTGAACTTTCGTTCAAAACCAACACCTTGATTCTTCCGGTGCATTCCTTGCTTGCGCACAATCTCCTCGAATTGCTTACTCCTGGCAAGGCTTTTGTACACTCCTTTCTCTATAATTCCCTTCAATAATCTATTTTCTTGCTCAAGTGTAACTTGGCTAAGAGAATCATCAGTGGAATCAAGAGAGCTACTAGAAGCAACAATATTGGATTTAGCATGATCATCGTTACTACTAGAGGAAGAATCTTTCTTGTTACTAGACTTGACTTGAGGCATGTAAGTGGATAAGAGTAAACGCTTGGCAATGTAAGAAGAACTTTTCTTGCGGAGATCATCATTGATTGCCTTTAAGAACTCATGCTCTTGCTCAAGATTGAGCTTTTCAAAGCGTAATTTCTCATGAGCTCTTAAAAGTTCTCGATGATCTTCGAAGATGGTTTCATGAGCTAACTTAAGAGTGTTTAGTTCTTTAGTTAGGGCCTCAATCTTCTCCTTATCATTGTCATTCGTTTTATCTTGATTAGCATGTTTAATTGACATTTCATCATAGTATTCATCACTAGAGTTGTCACCAAGCAAATCATCACCTAACAAGTCATCTTCATCACTATTGAAATCAACATACTCGGGGTGTGTTACCTTAGGACCTTTGGCCATGAAGCATCTTCCAATTCCTTCATTTGGTGAGTCAAATATGTCGTAGGAGTTGGTTGACACAAGTGCTAGACCGGCAACACCTTCATCTTGAGTATCTTCGGAGTCAGAGTAATAACTTCTCTCGGAGTGGCTGTCGGAGTCGGAGCCGGATACCCATTCACCAACATGAGCTTGATGTCTTCGTCTTGTGTAGCTCCTTGATGATTTTTCCTTCCTTTCCGAATCCTTGCTTCTCCGTGAGTATCTTTGTTCATAACGATCATCTCTACTCCTTCTCTCTCTTGGTGGTGATCCTTTGCTTCTTCTTTTTGGAGAATCTTCTCTTCTCTTGTAGGGAGCCGTACACTCATTGGAATAGTGTCCGGGTCTTCCACAATTGTAGCAGTTTCGCTCTCGACTAGAAGATCTTTTGTCATTGTAGGACCTTGACTTGGAGTTTCTATCTTTGCTTCTACTCTTGTATAACTTGTTGAAGTTCTTCACCATTAAGCTCAATTCTTCATTGAAGTCTTGTTTCTCACTTGATGATGTAGGGGCTTCACATGAGGCTTTATAGGCACCACTTGATTTGTTGTGAAGTTCCTCTTTATCCTTAAGTGACATCTCATGAGCAACAATTCTTCCAATCACCTCCGTTGGCTTGAGATCTTTGTAATTGGGCATCATTTGGATCAATGTGCACACGGTATCATATTTTCCATCCAAGGCTCTTAGAATCTTCTTGATGATGAATTTATCGGTCATCTCTTCACTTCCTAAGCCGGCAATCTCATTTGTGATGAGAGCAAGCCTAGAGTACATTTCAGCGACACCTTCACCATCCTTCATCTTGAACTTGTCAAGTTGGCTTTGAAGCACATCCAACTTGGATTCCTTGACGGAGTCGGTACCTTCGTGCATATAAATCAAAGTGTCCCAAATTTCCTTTGCGTTCTCAAGGCGGCTGATTTTGTTGAATTCTTCGGGGCACAATCCGTTGAAGAGAATATCACAAGCTTGAGCATTGTATTGCAACATCTTCAACTCATCCGCGGTAGCTTCACGGTTCGGTTCTCTCCCATCAAAGAAGTCACCTTGCAAACCAACACACACAATAGCCCAAACGGCAGGGTTATGTCCAAGAATATGCATTTTCATTTTATGCTTCCAACTAGCAAAATTTGTACCATCAAAGTAAGGACCTCTACGGTGATAATTTCCCTCGCTAGACGCCATACTCTCCTAGGTTGTGAAACCAAGGCTATGACCACCAAAAGCTATGGAGATCAAAGCAAATGGAGACCAAGGCTCTGATACCACTTGTAGGATCGAAAGTATGTCTAGAGGGGGGGGTGATTAGACTACTTGACCAAATAAAAACTTAACCTTTTCCCAATTTTAGTTCTTGGCAGATTTTAGCTAATTTAGGACAAGTCAAGCAATCACCACATAATTCAAGCAAGCATGCAAAGAGTATATAGGCAGCGGAAAGTAAAGCATGCAACTTGCAAGAATGTAAAGGGAAGGGTTTGGAGAATTCAAACGCAATTGGAGACACGGATGTTTTTCCCGTGGTTCGGATAGGTGGTGCTATCCTACATCCACGTTGATGGAGACTTCAACCCACGAAGGGTAACGGTTGCGCGAGTCCACATAGGGCTCCACCAAGGGTAACGGTTGCGCGAGTCCACACAGGGCTCCACCCACGAAGGGTCCACAAAGAAGCAACCACCCACAAAGGGTCCACGAAGAAGCAACCTTGTCTATCCCACCATGGCCATCGCCCACACAGGACTTGCCTCACTAGCGGTAGATCTTCACGAAGTAGGCGATCTCCTTGCCCTTACAAACTCCTTGGTTTAACTCCACAATCTTGTCGGAGGCTCCCAAGTGACACCTAGCCAATCTAGGAGACACCACTCTCCAAGAAGTAACAAATGGTGTGTAGGTAATGAACTCCTTGCTCTTGTGCTTCAAATGATAGTCTCCCCAACACTCAACTCTCTCTCATAGGATTTGGATTTGGTGGAAAGAAGATTTGAGTGGAAAGCAACTTGGGAAGGCTAGAGATCAAGATTCATATGGTAGGAATGGAATATCTTGGTCTCAACACATGAGTAGGTGGTTCTCTCTCAGAACATATGAGTTGGAATGGTGTGTGTGTTCTGATGGCTCTCTCCTCGAATGAGAAGAAGGTGGAGGGGTATATATAGCCTCCACAAAAAATCCAACCGTTACACAGTTTTCCAATCTCGGTCGGACCGAATCAATAAACTCGGTCGGACCAAAAATGTAAACCTAGTGACCGTTAGAGATTTTCGATGGGACTGACATGCAACTCGGTAGGACCGATATGGTTAGGGTTTGGGCATAACGTAATCTCGGTGAGACCGATTACACAAACTCGGTGAGACCGAATTTGGTAATTAGCTAACCAGAGAGTTGGTCAGGCAAACTCGGTGGGACCGATTTGCTCTTTCGGTGAGACCGAATGGAACTCGGTGAGACCGAAAAGTTACAAAGGGGAAACACTGAGTTTACATTGCAATCTCGGTGGGACCGATTCGCTCTTTCGGTGAGACCGAAAAGTTACGAAAGGGAAACAGAGAGTTTGCAACCCCATCTCGGTGAGACCGAGATCCCTATCAGTAGGACTGAATTGCTAGGGTTTGGCAGTGGCTAATGACAAGTGAAACTCGGTGGCGCCGGATAGGAAGAATCGGTAGGACCGAGTTTGGCTTAGGGTTTGGGTCATATGTGGATATGGGAAAGTAGTTGAGGGTTTTGGAGCATATCACTAAGCACATGAAGCAAGAGGCTCATTAAGCAACACCTCATCCCTCCTTGATAGTATTGGCTTTTCCTAAAGACTCAATGTGATCTTGGATCACTAAAATATAAAATGAAGAGTCTTGAGCTTTTGAGCTTGAGCCAATCCTTTGTCCTTAGCATTTTGAGGGTTCCACTTTCACATCCATGCCATGCCAATCATTGAGCTTTCCTGAAATAATCATCTTGGAATAGCATTAGCTCAATGAGCTATATGTTGTTATGAATTACCAAAACCACCTAGGGATAGTTGCACTTTCAGCCCTCCAAGTTGGACTAGACGAAGCAACCATCATTTCACTGGAATGCTCGTTCAAGCCCTTTCTTCTCTTTCTTGAAGAAAACCTCACTCCAGGCTACTCACTTCTGCCATTTTTCTTTTGTACCGACGAAGGAAAGGTGGGCGAATTAGTTATGCTGCTATATTTTCATTCCAAGAATCTTCTTTTTGCGAAGCACCGACCGATTCTCACATCCTATTCTTTTCCCGTTTTCATTGCGATTGTGGTTTCCTTTCGATTGCTTTTTGTTTGTCAGTTCATTGATGGATCCTGGAGCACTAGGCAAAGAGTTGCCGACGGACAACCCACTGGAGAAAGCGATCTCCAGGAAGCGAGCACCGACCAACGAGTTGACCATGTTGGTGGGCCAACCCAGGGAGACGAAGAACTCCAAGAAACAAGCATTGGCCAAAGAGTTGAGGACGTTGGCGGACGAACTCCTCAAAGGAAGTTGGAAGAACAGCAAGGGCCCCATCGTGCCTACCCTAGGAACTCTGATTGCCACCTATGTGAGGATCAAGACCGAGTTTGAGGAGATAGTCGCCGTTGAGAAGCAGTACTCCCCTGGCAAGGTGATGGCCTCCATCGAGGACGAGGAGATGGCCCCCGGAGGGATGAGATCCCCCGGTGAGCTGCACAAGGTAAAAAATAATGGCTTATTACCATAGTTGTGGTTTTTGATTATTTGCAATGTGCTTGCCAATATGTTAGGGTTGTGCAGGTGCCGGTGGACGTCCTTGATGATTCCGATGTCGTGGCCCGTCCTATTGGCATCGCCCCGGATATCGATTCCGATGCCGCTGTCCATCCTGTGGACATCGCCCCAGAGATCGATTCCGATGTCGCGGTCAGTCCTGCGGACATCGCCCCAGAAATCGATTCCCATGCCGCTGTCCGTGCTGTGGTCATTGCCCGAGAGATCGATGACAAGAAATAGTTGGTCGCGCTAATCCTTCAGGGTAGTTTGCATTGCCCTGTGTTTAATTACCAGAACGATGTGTGTTATCAAACCATCTTAGGGCTAGTGCATTGTCTTGTGTGGGCGGATCTTGCTACTTTTGTTTGATAGTGAATCATGCGCTGAATCGTGCGAACCCTCTCCGAGTTATGGAAACAGATGTATCCTCACTAGATTTTGATGTAATATATGGCATGATTAGTTGTAAGTTTGAACTGTTTATCATATCAGCAGGGCTTGTTTGATGATTCTTGGTGTTAGTAGGCTAGCTACTGTGCGAGCTATAGTACTTGCAAAACACTCACCGAAGAGAAATGTTGGGGCTGATGAGCTCGCGGTACGCTTATACTTATCCCTCGTCGATCGACCAATAGCCCTAGCTCCTAAAATTGTAGGCTTAGCGATCGATGACCTAGGCGGGCTAGTTTGGCCTAGTGGGTTTCAGTGATATGACGTGCAACACAAAATCATAGCAGTGCTGAGACGTACTCCCTCCGTTCCAAAATAGATAACCTAGGCGGGCTAGTCTGCCCTAGTGGTTTTCAGTGATATGACGTGGTACAGTGTCGTCCAGTCTTCGCATGTGGTAGCAGTATTGTTGGTACACTAAGTTTTCTTGAAGAAGCGGAATTCAACGAAGTCATGATGGTTCCTTCGTCTGAACAACTTACAATGGGAAAGGTTGGGCCTGGGTAGACTAGGATAATTTTGTGCATGGCAGGTGGACCAGGATGGTCGACATCCCACATGTCGGCGAATGAAAGTATTCTTTTCGCTATAGAGGACGAGCAATGAGTATTCATTGTTTATTTTTTATGAAAGCTATTGTCCCCACTGTTACGATGGAGGAGTGTGAAACACGGCAGCCCAGTGAACTTGGCATGTGCACCACTCCCTCCTTCCTCATGTAATGCCTAGGTTACAACTTTTCTCACTTTCTCTCTATCTATTTCCTATCAAATTTTTTACCTTTCTTTTTATAAGACACAATTGTTTTTTATGCCTTTTTTTAGAATTATTTTTTTATACCTAGGAGCACGTGTAGAGACGGGCTCTTGCAGAGCCCACTCCTTGACTTTGTCAATGCCTCTCTCTCCTCCACATAAGGAGTACTACTTGCTATGCATGCATGCGGCGGGCAACTGGCGTCTTGAGGGGCCAGGGCGGTGAGAGCGGGCTCCGGAAATGGTCTGGACTCTAGCATAATTTTGGTTTTTATAGTATTTCTTTCTCCATTGATAAGTAGGCCCGCGTAGATAGATAAAGAACATGAGCTGATGAGCGCATGCGGACTGTTTGACTGGTCAACCAGACAAATACGGAGCTATACACTGAGCCCGTGACCGTATAATCACCATATCTCGTATACAATGATCAAAGTGAGCTATCAAGACAAGTTCGATGACCGCCAATGCATTCTACTCGGTAATAAATGACCAGGATTGAAGGGGAATCCAAATTTGCTTCGCCTTCTGTCCTTGAGCTCTTGACAAACCAATGCACTATACGGTTGTCCGGCCACTCCACCCCAGAGCTCTCACCAAGCGTCGTTCATGCCACCGCGCTGCGTACTAACCGGTAAGGCAGCGTTGGCATCTCGCCGCGCCGAGTTCCTCGCTGCCCACGACCGCACACAAAATGGTAGGGAAGCGATGGCATCCCGCTGTGCCGAGTTCATCGCCGCTCGCGACCTCACAACTATGTGGGAGGAATTTGAAGATGCCAAGGCTGAATGGGCGGTAGAGCAAGACGCGGCCAAAGCCGCACAGAGGGAGCAGAAAAGTCAGAAAGCACTCAAGAAAAGAGAGGCCCGCCGCCGCAAGAAAGAAAAGGACGCACGCGCTGCTGTGGAGAGGTCGACGGAGATCCAAGCACGGTGGGGTTTCGCCGACAAAGCCAGGAAGGAGAACGACGACGTCTGGCCAGCATGTGAGAAGTAGTAGTACTAGTAGTTACTATGTGTGTGTGTGTCTGAGTACGAGCATGTACCAGTACTGCTAGTTACTACTATAGTTTTTAGAGCAAATTACCAGTACATTATCCTAGACTAAATGGAAAAATTCATATCCTAAGCATCAAATGGCATCTCTTTCTCTATAGGAATTGAGATGCATGTCATCTCACTTCCTATGATTTTCATATTCCTATCCTATGAACGAAAGGAGGCCTCTATTGGAGTAACTACTGTAGCTAGCAGTACTGCTGGTACAATAGTTTTCTTCAAGAAGCGGAATTCAACGAAGTCATGATGGTTCCTTCGTCCAAGCAACACTACAGGAATCAGCTACTTTGCCATCTGCCACGACGGACGGCAAAGGCATGAACGGCGGACGGCAAAGGCCTTTGCCGTCAGCCGCGGACGGCAAAAGGCCCCGGCAAAGTAGGCTACGGTAAACAGCTACTTTGCCGTCTGCTTCCTGGCGGCGGACGGCAAAGGCCCTGTGCCGTCCGCGGCGGATGGCAAAGAGAGCGGACGGCAATAATTGCGCTGTCAGTCCGTTAAGTGGCTAACGGCAGGCCTTTGCCATCCGCCGCTGACGGCAAAATTGCTAGGGTCTTTGCCGTCCGCCGTATGATGTCATCTACACGTCACTACATGGCAGGTTCTTTGCCGTCTGCCACTGATGGCAAAGTGCAGGTTCTTTGCCGTCTGCCACTGATGGCAAAGTCTTTACCGTCTACCACTGATGGCAAAGTCTTTGCCGTCTGCCACTGATGGCAAAGTCTTTGTCGTCTGCCACTGTAGGCAAACTGACCAAATGGGTCAGCTCCCAGGAAGCACAGCTGGATGCCACATGTCTTCTTTGCCGTACGTGGCAGACGGCAAAGAGCCCGTTGCCGTCGGTGGCAAACGGCAAAGAGCCTGCATATTGGCTCTTTTATCTGTTTTTTATTAAATCCAACAATCTTCATCACAAATATATATGACATATATAGATATATTTCAAAAGGCCATTACAGAGCAAACATATAAGATATCCAACACATAACTTCATCATCCAACCATATATATTACATGCATAGTTCCATCATACATAACAAGTTCAACATAAAGGCATCCAACCATATATATTTCAATAGTTTCATCCAACGATACATGCATAGTTCAACGATACAAAAGAAACAGAGAAAGGCATAAGGAGCACTCCATCTATGCAAGCTTTCGTCAAGTGAATGAAATCTGCAAAATGAAAAATAAGAAAGTTAGAACAAGAAGAGTAGAACAAGAAGAAGAGTAGAACAAGAAGAGTAGAACAAGAAGAGTAGAACAAGAAGAAGAGTAGAACAAGAAGAGTATGTCATTTATGAGCTAACTTACGTGAAATGGATCATATATGAGCTAACTAAGTTGAAATGGGTCGTTTAAGAGCTAGCTAAGGTGAAATGGATCATTTATGAGCTAACTTAGTTGAAATGGGTCGTTTATGAGCTAACTAAGGTCAAATGGATCGTTTTTGAGGTAACTAAGGTGAAATGGATCATTTTTTAGCTAACTTAGGTGAAATGGATCATTTATGAGCTAACTTAGTTGAAATGGATCGTTTTTGAGCTAACCTAGGTGAAATGGATCATTCATGAGCTAATTTAGTTGAAATGGATCTTTTTGAGCTAACTTAGGTGAAATGGATCATTTAAGAGCTAATTTAGGTGAAATGGATCGTTTTTTAGCTAACTTAGGTGAAATGGATCATTTATGAGCTAACTTAGCTGAAATGGATCGTTTTTGAGCTAACTTAGGTGTAATGGATCATTTATGAGCTAATTTAGTTGAAATGGATCTTTTTGAGCTAACTTAGGTGAAATGGATCATTTAAGAGCTAATTTAGGTGAAATGGATCGTTTTTTAGCTAACTTGGTGAAATGGATCGTTTATGAGCTAAATTAGTTGAAATGGATCGTTTATGAGATAACCTAGGTAAGATTGGTCATTTTGGAGTTAACCTAGGTGAAATGGGTCATTTTAAAGCTAACGTAGGTAAAATGGATCATTTAGGAGCTAATCTAGGTAAAACGGGTCATTTTTGAGCTAACTTGGATGAACTGGATCATTTATAAGCTAACCTAGGTAAAATGGGTCATTTTAGAGCTAACTTAGGTAAAATGGATCGTCTATGAGCTAACTAAGCTAATTATGCAATTTTTGACATAAGTAAGCTAAGTACAGATCGTTTTAGAGCTAACTTAGGTAAAATGGATGGTTTTGGAGGTCAGTAAGCTTATTAAGTCATTTTGGAGGTGAAGAAGCTAAGTCTAGGTCATTATGGTAAGCATTGGAGGAAATAAAGCTAAGTCTAGGTCTTTATGCATGTGCTAAGAAAAACACTAGATAAACTTACCAAGATCCAGGAGGTGTAGGAGCGGGGTGGCTCGTGTCGGTAGCTGGAGAAGGATCGTGCGATGCTTGTCTGGAGTTACGCTGCACCAAAGATCATTTCCAATGTCTTGTTAGCATGATGACACTCAAATGTTAAGACTAGCAAGTAATGTCCATTCAAATAAAACTCACCGTGGTCCCAGGAGCAATCACTGGCATCGGCGGAGCGGTCTGACCTGTCTTCTCGCACACAGACTGCACATTTGGTTTTGACGACTCAGTCATAATAGTTAGTAATGAGACAAACACTACATGAATGTTTTGGCTAATCTGCAGAAGAAACTTACCACAAGGAGCTCGTACATGGCCCTTGCCTGCATGTCATTCCGTGCCCTCTCCTCCTCCATCATCTTTGTCGTCCTCTCCTCCAACTCCCGCTGCCTCTCCGCCGCTAATAGAAACTTGAGCGCTACGGCTAAGAATTACTAAATGAAGGAACTTAAGTAGAGAAGGCCTTAAGAATTACCTTCATGTACTGCTCCTTACTCAGGAACTTATCGCGGCACGCCGGCTTGGTCTTCTTGATACCACGCAAGGCGTAGTAGTCTCGAACAGCCTGCACCCGAGCCTCGTGCCGTAAGTTCTGGAGTAGGCGCTTGCAGACGTTCTCGATAACATGTGCCGCGTCCTCCTCGTATCCCTCCTCACACCTGTAGAATGTCTGCAATCAAATGAGACAATATTGATTAGTACAATTAATAACTAGCTAGTTGAAGATTTTTAAATGTGTAAAGGAGAAATTACCCAAAACTTTCTGATCACCATGTCTGCCCTCGTGTCGCACACGACACCGTCGATAATCTCATCCGGCGGGGCCGGGGCAGCCACGTAGTGCTCCCAGCTCAATCCAAGCTCTGGAAGCCGACCCTCACCAGGCAACGTGACAAACCCCAGGAAGTTTTGCCGGCAAAGAACTCCAAGGATGGAGTTGGGCCGGCGGACACTATGATGGTGGTCCCAATCCCTGCAGCATGACAAGTCCAACGCATTAGTTATTTGAAAAAACGTGAATGCACAAGGTACAAAAATATTAAATGCACTTACGTACCTCTCCCCATCAGGGAAAATCAACCACCTCTACTCGCGGGTCATCGGCACGGACGGGAGCCGTGTAGCACCACGCTGGTAGACGGTGCCCCCCTCCTCCTTAAGATCAGTCGGCTCCCCGCCATCATCAGCATGGCCACTCGGCTCCTCGGGCTGATCCGGCCAGGTACCCCATCCGGACGTGTGCTCCTCCGGGGTCACGTGGGCCGAACTCTCATGGGCCGAAGGCCAGTCGACCCGAGGCTCGCGGGCCCAAGACCCGTGGACCGGAGGCTCGTGGACCGGAGTCCGTGTAGCCTCCTCCTCGGACGAGTCCACCCTAGCAGTCACGTGCTCGGGTGAAACAGCCGGGGGTGGCGGCGAGGAAGGCGCCGTAGCAGTCACCCTACCTCCTCTCCCACGACCACGTGCCCCACCTCCTCTCTTCCTACCTCGTCCCCTGCTGGGCACCGCGGTCGACGAAGAAGGGCCCGGCGGTGTGGCCATACTGTCCAGCAACGCTCGGCGGAGAGGTGCGTCTGGAATGGAAGACCTCAAACCACGCTCCCGACCAGCGCCCACCATCTTTCAACACCTGCCATGACAAACAGTAAACGAAATTAGTACAACATAAAAAAAGACCGACATGAATAATAATATGTGTATCACTTAAGTGTATCATCATCAAGTACAACATAAAAAATGTAATACCTGACACTACTAATAATCTCGATCAGTATCATCAATAAATGCATAATCATCATCATCACTATAATCAATGACGGGCTCATAGGGTTCATTGACATCAACATGTGCAAGGCCACCTTGACGTAATCGGTCAAGCATTGACAGGTCATCCGCAGAAGTAACCTCTTCTTGTTCCGGCTCTTCTTGTTCCTCCTCTGGGGTGATGTCGGATTCATTGTCGCTGTCTACTTCAATGTTTTGGGGTGAAGTATAGCGGTTCTTGAAACGCTTTTTGGAAAGACGTGTCTCTTGGAAGAATTCTCCTTCATATGTGTCTGGGTTAATGTGAGGTTCATAATCCTCTTCCTTTGGGGGAGAAAGTCTAGCATGGGGCGGCACTTCATAAACGACATCCCAACCTTTGCGAGAAGCTCATACTCTTCGACGGAATCCTTTTGGATCTCCGCTCCATACGAGAATATGGTGACGTATCGACTGTATGACATATCCAGGAATAAGAGTAGTTCAAAGGAAATAGAAGTTGCGAAACAATGTACCGAGAACTTACTCGATGTACGGCCGCACTTCTATCAGGTTGTTGAAGATATACAACGAAATGGTCCGCCATTCTTCGTTATCCAAAGATACTGGATGTGAAACACTAGCTGGTGCGAGATTCCCTTTGAATAGGCTGAGGTTGGATCCACCCTTTTTAGGCTCGTCAGCATTGTACCGAGGCTTCGGATTATGCAAATGACGATTTTTGGCTTCGTAGTGCGCTGTTACGAAGTTTGCCGCCTCCTCTGTGATGAATGCCTCAGCCATCGATGCTTCAATTCTACGTTTATTTTTACATTTTTCTCGAAGCGTCGAGTACATGTACCAGACACGCATTATGAAGTTTCGTTTGCTAAAGGCATCGTATGTCTTGAACCCATTATCCCAGGCTTCTTGCAATTCGTCCTTAAGCGGCTGCATGTACACATTCATATTTTTGCCCGTATAGTTGGGTCCTGGAATTATCAACGTCAGGAAAATGTTCTTTCTTTGCATAATCTGTCCGGGGAGGGGGGGGGAGATTGAGTGGAAAGACAAATACGGGCCAACAACTGTATTGGGCTGCCGTCATACCAAACACACTGAACCCATCCGTGCTGATGCCGACTCGAGGATGCCTCGGATCTGCCGCTTTGTCAGCATGTAATTCATCAAACTTTTTCCACGCAACACCATCCGATGTGTGTACCATCATCAGATTCCCATCTGCATCTAGTTCGGTTCTTTTGCCTGTTTTGTGCCATGTCATCTGTCTGGCCGTCTCTTCGACCATGAAAAGACGTTGAAGTCTTGGTATGATTGGCATATACCGAAGAACACTAACGGGGATTTTGGTCTGTGTCTTCTCACCCATACCGTTGTCTACCACAATATACCTAGAAGACTTGCAAATGGGACAATAGTTCAAGTCCGCATAGTCAAGCCTAAATAAGGCACATCCTTTCTCACAGGCATGTATCTTCTCATAGGGCATCTTCAGTGCACGGAGGATTTTGTCCGACTGGTACAGGTTTGCAGGCATTACATGGCCTTTGGGTAGAAAGCGTCCAAATACTGTCATAATTGCGTCATAGCATTCTCTGCCCAAGTTGAACTGAGCCTTCAGAGCCATTACTTGTGAGATGGCATCCAACTGACAAAGCTCAGTGTGCTCGTGGAGCGGACGTTTCGAAGACTCCAACATTTCATTGAAGGCCTTTGCAGATTCCTCCATCTCCTCGTCCGAATCCCGAGCATCATCATAGCCTTGCACCATGTTTTCCATCCCGGTACCATGCTCGTCGGTGCGACGACGATCCACCTCAGCTCGGTCACGTTGGGCAGACTCGCCATGAAATGTCCACACCGTATAATCGGGCGTAAAACCACTCTTCTGCAGGTGTTTGCCCATTTAAGCCTCTGTCTTCTTTTCCCAATTGCCGCACCGGAAACAGGGGCACCAGGTTTTCTTTTGGCCATTTGCAAATGCGGCTTGCACAAACCCCTTAGTTTTTGTGAACCATTCAGCGCTCCATTTGTTCTGACCAGTGTGACCGGTATACATCCAAGCACGGTCACTCATCTTGACTTTCAGAGCTACTGGACACACAACAATTATATATGTAATTCACCATGTATATATTCATCAGTTGATCTACTTTGTCAATTTTATTACGTCCATGCAACCTACACTCTAATAGGTAATGATAGGTCCTAATCCCACCCGTGTATGTGTAGATTGGGTTTATTTTCCCATGCGATGCTCCGGATCCGACGCAAAATTTCGGCAGCACCTCCCCGCTATTCTCCTGATACACGTCTCTGCAATAAACAGAGAGGATGTGTACCCGGAGAACAACAGGGGAGGCACTGACGAAATATTTGCGTTGGATCCGGAGCAAAGCATATGGGAAAACAAACCCAATCTACACATACTCGGGCTGTCCATGGATAGCGTTGGACAATTCAAAAGAATCAAGGTTATAAATATGCAAATGCATGCATATTTATAACTATGACGCTTTCGAACGGGAGACACATATTGGTTACGCATACTGATGATTCAAGACACATATATAGCTAGCTATCAAGTTTTATCGGAATAGATCAAATAATTAATGGGGGAGGAGGACTTGTCATTTGTGCTCACCCACGAACGAAGGGGCAGAGCTCGTCAAACGCACGGCGAGGTCGTCGAACACCAAACCTCGCAGCGATGAAACAACTGCACATTTAAAACTACACGATCAACACAATTATATATGATGTTTTTCATAACAAAATCGAAAAATATATATGACCTAACTAATAATTCACAAATATATGACCCCGTCGGCCTCTAGAAGGCCAAAGAACACCTTTTCGGGAGGTGTCGGTGGTCGGGGTGTCCTGTCGGTGTCGGGGTGCCGTGTCGGGGTCGGGGTAGTGCCGTGTTGGTGTCGGGGTGTTGTTTCGGGGTCGGGGTGTGGTGTCGGGGTCAGGGTGTCGGGTCAGGCTCGGGGTCGGGGTGTCGGGTCAGGCTCGGGGGGGGTCGGGGTGTCGGGGTCGGGGTCGGGGTCGGGGTCGGGGTCGGGGTCGGGGTCGGGGTCGGGGTGCGGTCGGGGTCGGGGTCGGGGTCGGGGTCGCGGGGTCGGGGTGGTCGTGTGGGGGCGGGTCGGGGTCGGCGTCGGGTCGGGGGTCGGGTGTCGGGTCGGGGTCGGGGTGTCGGGTCAGGCTCGGGGGGTCGGGGTGTCGGGGTCGGGTCGGGTGGGTCGGGGTCGGGGTGTCGGGGTCGGGGTCGGAGTCGGGGTGTCGGGGTCGGGGTCTCGGGGTCGGGGTCGGGGTCTCGGGGTCGGGGTGTCGTGTCGGGGTGCCGGGTCGGGGTCAGGGTACCGTGTCGGGTCGGGTTTTTTTTCCTTTTCTTCTTCTTCCTCTTTTTCCTTTTCTTCCTTTTTTTTCCTTCTTCTTCTTCTTCTTCTTCTTCTTCTTCTTCTTCTTCTTCTTCCTCCTCCTTTCCTTTTTCCTCTTCTTCTTCTCCTCCTCTCCTCTTTTTTCTTCTTCTTCTTCTTCTTCTTCTTCCTCCTTTCCTTTTTCCTCTTCTTCTTCTCCTCCTCTCCTCTTTTTTCTTCTTCTTCTTCCTCTTCTTCTTTTTTCTTCTCCTCCGCTTCTTCTTCTTCTTCTTCTCCTGATCTCCTCTTTTTCTCTTTTTCTTCTTTCCTAAAACTAAACTAAACCTAAAACTAAAACTAAAAAAACAGAAAAAGAAAAAAACTAAATCTAAACCTAAAACTAAACCTATAAACCTAAAACTAATCCTAAAACTAAAACTAAATCTAACCTAAACATAAACCTAAAACTAAAAAAACAGAAAAAGGAAAAAAAGGAAGAAGATCACCTGCAGGGTGGAGGAGGGGGGCGGCGGAGGAGCGGGGCGGGGCGGCCTGGGGCGGCGGCGCCGGGCCTGGCCGGGGCGGTGGGGCGCGGAAGTGCCGGGGCGTGGCGGCGCCCAGACGGCAGGGCGGTGGGGGCGGGGGGGCGCCGGGGCGGCGGCGGGGGGCGCTGGGGCAGCGGCGGGGCGTGGTGCGACGAGGCGGTGGAGGTGGGAGAGAAAGACAGAGAGAGGGGGGTGTGGGGCGCGGCCCCGTTAACGTTACGTGGGGCCTCCCTCTTTGCCGTCCGCCACCCTTGGTCGTCCGCCTTCTTGCTCTTTGTCGTCCGCTAGCGGACGGCAAAGAGGGGGCCCGTTAGGTTTTTTTTGTAGCTCGTCAGTGGGGCGCCTCCCTCTTTGCCGTCCGCTAGCAGACAGCAAAGAACTGGCTGATGGCAAACTTGGTCTTTGCCATCAGCCAGTTCTTTGCCGTCTGCTTTTTGGAAGCTGATGGCAAAGAGCTTCTTTGTCGTCCGCTAGCGGACGACAAAGAACTGGCAGATGGCAAACTAGCTGATTCCAGTAGTGCAACTTCAAAGTGGGAAGTGGGCCTGTGATTTGATGGCTCATTAGTCATTGTTACTGCGGCGCGATGACCTGGGTGACTCCCTTGGAGTTCTACGTGCATGGCAAGTGGACCAGGATGGTCGACGTCCCACATGTTGGCGAACGGAAGTATTCTTTCCGATATCGAGGAGCAAGGAAACCGCGTGGTATAGTATCACTGCTGATTGGTTCGCAAAAAAATTAGTATCACTGCCGATTTATAATTATTTTTTATTTCTGATGAATGCTAGCGTTTCAACTCTTAGAACAAAGGGTGCCAAACACGGCACGTGCTGGATGTCCCACATGTCAGCGAAAGGAATGGGACATGAACAGCGTGGTAGAGCCCAACGTAAAACAAACAGCGTGGTAGAGCATCTCCACTTCTTCCACTTCTGGGTCGGAGAACACACGTAGTAGTACTTAGTGGTATGAACGATACAAAGTGCGACCTGGAGACAAAGACACATCTAGTTGGACGGTCTCGGGGCATACACGTAAACAAATATAAAAGTTAATATGTGCCTCCAACTAATATAGTAGTAGTAGAGTACTTAGGCACGTACTCCATAATATCACCATGCATTGAACGTACAACATTTAGTGGTAGTACGTAGTAAGAGACAAATGCCGCCCAAGAGTTCCCTTCTCGACCAACTTTTGGGTGTTTGGTAGAGTGTATGGAGGGTGCATGAGTCCACACTAGTTTAGCACAAATACACTAGAAGCATGCATGAAGAGAGCATGTATGCAGAGGGTGTTGAGTTGAGCATGCATAAAGAGGGAACAACTATGCTAAGACGAGAACGCAACCAAACACACCCTATATAACACGCATGTTCATACCATTTGTGCCTTTCTACTTCACTTACTGCGCTACATTACTCACGTTCGTACGTCCACTCCTGGGTACATGTTCGTCTCGTAGTTCCAGTCCCACATGTTCTTCATATAGATGGAACGATCCTTGCATAACACGTGCACCTTGATGCTAGATGTCTCGCGTGTTGGCAAAAGGATGAACAAAGCTCACGTAAAAAATAGAGTGGAAGAACATAGATTCCGGATGACCGAGAAGGAGCAAGGAACCTTGTGGTGGAGTGTCTGCACTCATAATATTTAATATTATTCAGCGATATAAAATTAACCAATCATCTCCACAGTGGACTGGAAGAGTACGAAACACGACAGCCCAGTGTAGTATCATACTAGTACATGGCTAACACACGCTATCACCATATTTCTTGGCTTCCGTGCGACACCTATCTCTAGTAATCCAGCAACCTGTATCGCTTCTCCCTCCTCATCTCTATCAAAGTGCGGCGGGCTGGCGTTTCTGCCGTCTATTGAGGTCGGTTAACTATCACATGTTAGCGACATGCCAAGAGCATTCTAAAAAAAATTCCTTTCACGTTCCGTTTTCAAAACTAAAAAAAATCCTTTCACGTACGAATTTGCCTGTATGCTTTGAGCAACTTGCATGTCCTATACTGCTCCTGTCTAATACTCTAACTTAGCTAGAGGTTAGACTAACTCATGACTAACCCTGAACTATCTGTAGCCAAAGAGGTGTTTGTGTGACAGGGTTAGATTGACAATAAATGCACTTCATGGAGAGAGAAAAGTGATTTTTCACTGGTCCCTATGAGAACTATCTCCAATTAGCACCTCTTGGGTGGGATAGTTTTTTTGGTGGGCTCGGTGCAACTTGCTCCAATTTAAACCCTCATGCTTGGATAGTTTAGGGCTATTTGAGCCCCAACTAGCTCAAACTAACTCTAACCTATGGATCCAAACAGGGCCTATGGCCAGTCTCGACGCGGAGCAGTCGCGTGCATCAGGAAGCGGCGCTCTCTCGGCCGTCGCGCCACATCAAAGCCGGCGCCAGTGAGAGGTCACCTCCGCTCTGGCCGGCATTAATGCGGCACTGACGCTCCAGGGCGACGCTGACTGTTTCACGCGGGAAGCGCGCGCTGGCAAGGGAGTATAGGTTTTGAACCGTTTCAGGTGTAGTACTGGTAGTTTGCAAAACTACTCAATTATTGCACTCAGTTTCCTAAGAAATTGTGGTAAAAAAACATTACTCCACAGCCCGCTTCCCTTCTCCTTCCTCTTGCACTGCCCACGCACGTCCGTGAGAAGCGACCGGTCAGCCCTTATATAGGAGTGCTAGAACAAAAAGATGCATGCATGACCACTAAAATTTCCATATTAAAGCGCTGCTCCGGCGGGAGTATGACGTATGTTGTTACCTTCGGCCGGCCCATGGCTACTGGGCGACGACGACCAGAGAAGAGGCGGCGGGAGGGGAATGAATGCAGCTACTGTTTGGTTTCTCCTTCTGGCTTAAATAAATGCACATCATCACGTGTACCCGCGGGTGCACAAATTGTAACATACGTGTCTGCTTAAGTGGGCGTCACGTAACTGGTGTGTGTGTGAGAGAGATTCTGAGAGACAGAGTGCGTGTGTGCGAATCTACTCTTCGGACATGTACTCAACCTTTTGCATCGGGATATAAGTATAATGGTATTTACTTTAGCTAGTGATTTATGTGGCCATGTTAACGTGGTTGTGTCAAAAAAATGTCACTTCCTGCTCGTGATTTGCGTTATATAATTACAAGCAAGATTCTTGTGCATTGCACGGAACATCAATATGCATTTTTTTACAGAACACCTATTGTGATTGACCCATGCAGGAGTAATCACATGTGTAAAAACTAATGATATCTCAATAATTTTATCGGAAAACTAGTATCTCGAGAATGTCATCGAAAAAAATGAAAGATGAGAGATAAGGCGAGGAGGAGTGGAGCGTGGTGGTGACCGGTGGTCGGAATGGGCAGAGGCATGGGAATGGACGGCGCCGGCAGGCGGCAGCGGCCACCATGCATGCTAGATTGTTCCAGAGACTTATTCCTTTTTTAATTGCTGAGCAATGAGGTTGCGGGAGATAATGATGTGGAGAGAGGTGCGGGTATCTTTTGTAAAATTATCATAGTTTGCTTTCTATCCTCAGATATAGATCATACGGTCTGTATTACAGGATGGCAGGCACTCCATCACCACCAACTCATTTTTTATAAGGGTACATATGATAAGTTTGCTGACTACTAAAGTAAAGTGGAATTTGTCCATGTTATGCAAGAAAATAAAGGTGATTGTTTATCATACGGGTAAGGTTGGATGAAGGGTGGTAGGAATAAATGCTCCGCCTAGAGCATGTGTGTGTGAGATGGAGTCTTAGTGTGTGTGGGGTGTGTGTGTGTGAGAGAGAGAGAGAGGAGAGAGAGATGGAGTCTTAGTTTGTGTGTGTGTGAGAGAGAGGGAGAGAGATGGAGTCTTAGTGTGTGTGTGTGTGTTGGGGGGTGCGTGCGTGTGTGTGTGTGTGTCGCGGGGTCCTCTGTGGCGGATGTAATTTAAGTGTGCGTGGCTTTCATCATAGAGAGGTGATGTGTATGGCAGAGGCCACCAACGATGGGGTGCGAGAGAGAAAATGCCCGTAGAGAGGGAAGAGAGGGTGTGTGCGCGTGAGAGGATTCGACTTCTAGAGAACGTGTTTGTTCGAGAGACGCCGAGGAAGACTACTATATATCGATGGTGCATGTAGGAGGGAATTAAACTAAGGGATGGTCTTATTGGTTTCGGGGATATAGGGAAAGAGTGAGAGGCGGGGGGGTATCTAGAAGGAGATTGTTAAGTGTGAGTGTGTGTTTTGCCCATCCAGGCGGAAGTTATGTGCACAAAAGAGGAGAACGATTCGATGTGGCGTTAGGATTGAGGGTAATTAACTACGTATGGAGACATAGAAACCTTGAACGTGCATGTGAGAGGTATACATGTATACGTGGGATGTGTGTGTGTGCGCGTGCGCATGATCGAGATGAAAGAAAGAAGACATAAGTCATAAGATCAACGACATGGGAGAGACGGATCGGTATGACAAGATGCATGCATGTGAGAATGCATGTAAGAAGTCCCGACAATTGAGCATGTGTTTTTGTCTTTAAGAGATAGTGGCGTGGGCTGGAGCATGCATCTATGGCGAGCAGAGGGAGTGAGGCGCAACGATTGTGCAAAAGAGACCAACCTATAAATGCATATGTATGGAGAGACATATATAGTGTGGGTGATAGGAAGCAAGACTCCGTGCGAGAAAGAAATGTTGACGGAGAAACTACAGATAGATACAGAGATGGAGATGCTAGCTAGAGGGACATACGCTAGTTTGGGTGTTGGAGATGACCGTCGGGTGGTTCAAAGGGTGAAGTTATATATGTGTGTGAGAGGGCACTTGACTGCATGTAGAGAGAAACATATGTAGTGTGCATGAGGAATCAAGAGTGAGGGCGAGAAAGAAGGTTGATGGAGAAACAAATAAATAGAAAGATAAAGATGCTAGCTAGTGTGCATTAGAGATAGGAGTCGAGTGGATCAGAAGGTTGGGTTATGTGTGTGGGTGCGAGAGAGATAGAGAGAGGGTGCGTGTGAGTCACATACAAACAGATATCAGAGAGAAATGAGATCCAGAGAGATGGAGTTTTGTGTCTGCGAGAGAGAAAGATATTTCAGAACGAGAGTGATAGCTAGAGAGACATACGAGGGAATGCAAGATATCTCTAGGAAGAGAGGGTGTGTGTGAGCGACATACAAGAGAACAATGGAGAAATATGAGATCCTGGGAGACAGAGTTTGTGTTTGTGTGTGAGAAAGAGATATTGAAGAGGAAGAGTCATAGGTTCTCATATCTAAGGAGCGAAAGACATCTCTATATGAGGGGTGTGCGAGTGGCACACATGGGAACAGTAGAGAGAAATGAGACCCCGGGAGACAAAGTTTTATGTTTGTGTGAGAGAAAGAGATTCCACATGGAGAATCATAGTTAGAGACACATAGCAGGGAGCGAGATATACTTAGAGAGAGATAGAGTGATGAAGGCCGAGGGAGAGAGTACCGTCACTGTGTTACGAAGATAAAAGATCATTGTCGACATACAAGTAGCACGAGAGATACCTGAGAGACGATGAACGCGTATAGGTCCAGAGAGATAGTCCTATATAAGCATGAGTGATAGCTATATGAGACGAATATCTGGATTGAAGGGGATTCAAATATTTAAACTGGAGATCACGACATCGATAATATCATAACGCAAATTGGTGTATCAAACATGCATATTCATTTGAATTTGGGCACACGTGTAATGTTATATAGTTTATCAATATTGGTGATCCATAGATTCTTCAATTACAAACAATGCATGGTTTATATGCAATTAATGTCTAAACGGGATTACACTATATGTTACGTGTGTGAAACACATTATACATGTTTGAGAAGTAAAAAAACCCGCATGAAACGCACATTAATTGGAGACAGTTAGAGAGGAATGCATACATTGGATTTCGACATAAAGTGGTTTCAAATATTTGAAAATCCAAATTGATGGATACAACCTTATGAATCTGAGATCATGCCATTTGTAAACCATATTTATGTATAAATGGTGTTGTGCTTTTGAAAGTATATATAAAAAAATGATGTATATAGAATGTAATTCCAATTGAAAATGGATCCCGCCTGAAAAAAAATAGAATAGAAACGGGATTCGAATTGAGTTGGCACGGTAAACGTACACTCTGCAAAATTTGAACGAAGCGGGGAAAGTCGCAGTAACTGCCCGAAACCAAAATCTGCGAGATGGAAATCACTACTGCCTATCCCTGCCACGCAAAGCCTATATGCTGGATTTCTATAGGTTTCGATAGGGGTAGGTTTGTAATTTCACCCAAACGTGACGTAACCGCCTCTCACTCGGATTCATACACGGTGGGCGCCAAGACACAGTGTGTCCTCGGCCGAAATCGACTCCCTCCCCTATTCATATTCATACACGATGGGCGCCAAAAACAAACTGTTGTCGGCAAATATTCGGTGTATGCGAGATTACCGTCCTATCCCCAACCGACTAGTGTTGCTGTGATGTAGTAGAAATTCGAAACAGGGGCTAAGTTTGTAAATTTCCTCGCATTTGAGACAAGCGCGCCCTAAATACATGGTTCCCCCCTTCCTCTCTACCTCCCTTTTCCCCATTCGTCCACCGCCGTCCGCCACCCCATCCACCGCCGTCCTCCTCCACCATGCCAGAGCTGATACCCTGATGCCGCCGTCCATTACAAGAGATGGATGTCTCTCATCCATGGCTTCGGACCGGGATCCTTGCATCCTGTCCTCTCGCTTCATCCCCGCCGTCGTCCACCTTGCCGGCGCCGCTCCTACGACCGTCTCGTCCACCGCGCCCCGCCGCCACCGTCTACCCTCCTAGATCTGCTTCCACGCCGCCGACAGCCATCGCTACCGCAGCACCGTCAAATTCTCAGTAGATGCGTACACGGCGCCGCAGCAGAGGCGGTACTCTTTCGTATCTGCTCATCTTATTTATCGTAGTAAGAAAATAGATCGCCACTGCTTTACTCTGATTTCTTGTCTTGGTTGCGAAGTTGCCTTTGTCCGGTTTGCACCTTCAGATCCGCCATGGCATGCTCAACAGCATACTCGCAATGCTTATGGTTTTCCCCTTTTATATTCCACACTAGTTAAATCACAGTAGACTAAATTTCAAAATTGGGTCAGTCGATTTTTCAGAGCTCGCCGGAGTTCGCTGGAGCGATCGAAGGGTCTCGGGTGGGGATGGTGGTTGTGGGGGGCGGTGGTGGGGCCTCGTCAAACGAAGAAAACTCGATGCGGGTGGGGCGGGGGTGGGGGTGACGGAGGAACACAGGTGGTGGGGCCGGTGGTTCGGTCGGCGGCCCGTGCGGTGTTCTGTATGGGAAGCACAGTATGTTCCTTGTCAGGAAGGGGAGTAGGGACATCTGCAGTCAACAGCTGATAGAGCTGGCCTGCACGTGATCGATAGGCTTTCAATTACTAGCGGTAATACAACACCGTAATTTCTAGCCAGTTCCACTTTCCCGATTTATATATCCTGGTTATGGTGTACCCCTGTTATGTACACTATGATCTTCCTAGTTGCTGTGTGCTCTTGTTATCATGGTTTGGCAATAAACTCTCTATACAGTATATTATGAACCTATCATCTGCCAGCTATCCTTACTTTTGGAGCCTATTTTTTGTGTACTTGTGCCAAATTATATAAATGCACGCACCATATTACAGCACACATGAGCTCTCTCATTAGAATCCAGTGATAGCACACAAGTGTCTACAGGGGCGCCCCTATATTAGAATATCATCTGCATTACAAAGATAATCTCACAACTATTTATGTTTTCATGGTTCTTAGATATTATACGCAATTACAGTGAATATTAAAATCCGCACATCAGAAGAATATTGTGGAACACTGCAATGACTTACAAAATTGGTAGCAAGGCATTGAGTGCCATTCTAGAAGCAATGAAAGTCGTACGCTCCCCACCTGTTGATTCTTGTTCAGAATATCATCCTAATGACTATTCTAACCTCGAGGAGTCAAAGGCATATGGCCAGTCCTGTTCACCCATCAAGGTGCCTGTTCTAATTTGGCAAGGTTTTATTGATTGCGCGTATCTTGCATATGTTGTCTTGCATTTCTTCTACTTTGTTGCACCGCCATCTGCTTAGTTTACTCATCATATATGTTGAGATGCCATGCCCATCCATTGTCAATACATATTCCATCTGTCATCATACCATGTTTTTCCACTCAAATGCTGTTCTTGTGCATTAGACATCAAAAAGGAAGATGGTGATTGCCGAACCTGAAGGAGCACCAGCAAAGTCCTTGAAAAACGTGGTGGTGCCGGAGAAATCAGACAGCACCCCACATATATTGGCTGTACAACCAGTGACACAAAACGTAGGACCGACTCCAGCAGACTGTACCCATACTTCACTGGCCACACCACTAGCCCCACCACACAGGACCTGCACTCCAGCAAAAGGTATACCGATTTCATTTGCCATAGCACCAGCTGTACCACAGAAAAATCCCACTCTAGCAAAAAGTACAGCAAGTCCACCGGCCGAAGACCTATCCCAACTGCAGAGACGGCCAATTCCTGCAGATTGGAACCCCATTCCATTTATTCCCATCATGGGAAGATTATTGTGAAGACAAACACATTTTCACATCTTCCTGTCCAACTTACGTGTAAGTGCTATTATTCATGGTTATTATTTTCCTGTTTTCTGCTGATTGAACACATCAATGATTTACATTACATTGTTGTAACTAGGCGAGGGTCAATCTGGATAGTCATGACAAGCAAAGCTTGCTTGTGCTTTTCAAGGAAGCATTGAGCAGTATCGGTGTTACCCGAGGAAATCACACTTTGATGGCAAGTCTATAAACGAATTTCCGGTGAAGTCTCCTATGCTAAATTTAGAAGACATTGAATGGAAAAACCTTGTTATGCACTGGTCTCGTTCCCAGGATGAGGTACTGTCTATGAAATCACATGACAATTTGAACTTCTACTTTTCCGCATGTGCCTTACGGATCTTTTTTGCAGGAAATCTGCTCGAAGAAGAATTCCGGTTTGATAAGAACGACAGGATATCGCAAATATGCTGCCCGTTGCTTTTCTCTTGTTAGTACCTGTTGTCATGTATCACTGTACTTGCATACATACCTGGTTCATTATGTGACAGCAGTATGCATGATAGCTTGCTTATCAATTGTCCGCTCCAAATTATCTGATCTGTATGAATGGTTACATTAGTGTAGAATATATCCAATGCCAATGTGTTTTTGCTCTGCATTGTTCTTGTAAGTACATGCTGTCCTTTATCAGTGTACTTATAATGACAGGTAGTTGTTCATGTACCATCACTTTGCAGCTTATTTTCCTTTGCCCTCCATTTTCTACACATCAGATCTATATTTACTCTTACCATAAGGTTGGTACTGGAGAAGTTTAGTTGTGCATTGCTCTTGGATGTACCTTTTGCCTGTATCGCTGCACTTACATTTATAGCTACTTGGTTATGTAGCATCACTCTTCATCTTATCTTAAATATTCTCCATTTTTTCGTATATTATCACATCTATATTTACTCTTAACAAAATGTAGAATAAAGTCAATGCTTTTGAAGAAGATTCTGTGGTAAACTTCTTGAATTCCCCCCCCCCCCCGTCAGCATGGACAAGGCCTTTATAGAGCCTATCTTCACCAATAATGTAAGTTTATCCATCTCAAGCCTTCAAACTTTGTTGTATATATTCGGTTAGGCATGACTGCAACAGCTATTTATTTTTGGTGTTTGCATCAAATTGCTTGTTTAAAGTTTATTATATGTAGTTCATAAACAAAACTTTGTCCTTTCTCAATTTAAGTTTTCAGTTGTACAACCAAGTTCCTTCTTCATACCATGTAAATTAAACTATACAGAGCAAGTGATCTTCTTTTGCACTGCATGTATGCTTCTGTTCTTCATCTGTAATCCAGTGGTGTGGTGAACCTACCCACTACAGCACAATTTCATATTCTGCAGTGTCTTAACTATGAACAATGTAATATCATTCTACTATTATTTAAACCATCTCTTTATTTGCCAATCTGAAATGGTATAAATTGACAGCACACTAACCATTGATACTTATGAGTTCTTGATCTGTAATCCAGTGGTGTCATGAAGCTGACAACTCCTTCACAATGTCATTTCTTGCCATATCTTGACCTGAACAATACCATATTGTGTTAATGCAAATTTAAAGTGTGTCACTTTATTCATCAGTAAGAAATGTGATGAATTGTCAGCATTGATACTTTTATGTGCAAAACCTGTCATCTGTCTGTTTGTTTATCTTTCAGAGTGAGGAAGATATAAGTGTTGAACAAGCGCAGTCTCATCATCTTGCTCAGCTGCTTGCGCTGCAGCTCCCCAGCAGGGCTAACCTTTCTTGAACTCTATTGAAGTGTTGTCAGTTTTGTATATTATTTTGTCGGCGTGTTTATTTGCACTGGTGGTGATCTTTGATGCCCAGTGTATGTAATCTGCTGTCTGCTTGTGCTTTATTATCATAGTGGCGAACTCTGATGCCCAGTGGATGTAATATGTCATAATTTATTTATTGTATAGTCTAGGTTTTTCTTATTCATGATGCTGCAGTTATTTTACTGTATATATATCATGTCTTCGCAGTAAACCGGCCAAACCGTAAAATTACGGTACATAATCGGGCCGTCATGCAATCACGATGTAGGTTGGGCCTGAAACATGCCGAACAGCTCACGGGCCGGTAGTAGCCTGAAATGAACCCCGGCACAGGATTGTGCGAATCAAATCACGGGCTTTTAACTGGCCAAAAAACTGTCTCGGTCCTTGTTTGGCTCAATCAGATATCGGCTGCGAGCAGGCCGGAATGCAAACCGGGTCGTAGTTAGGCCCAACTATATGACGGGCTTTTAACAGGCTGAAATTAATATAGGGCTGAAATGTTAAACGGGCCCTTAACAGGGCAAAACTAATATCATGCCGAATTACTAAGTGGGCCTTTAGCAAGTGGGCCCAAAAGCATAGTGTCCAGTTGACAGGCCGAATCTGATATGGGCCATAATAGAGCCCAAAGCCTCTTAAAGGGCCGGACCTGATCTGGGCCGTAATTTGGCCCAGAACGTGGTAGGGCTTTAACGGGCCGGATCTCATATGGGCCACTATTAGGCATAGAGCGTGGCAGGCCATTAATGGACCGGATCAAATATGGGCCGTCATTTGGCCCAAAACATGGCAGGCAGTTAATGGGCCGGCCTACTAGGGTCCTCAAAATCTTGTGGGCCTACAGCTGGGCCGGCCCATTTATGTCGGTGAAATCTCGTGGGCCTTTAGCTGGGCCAGCCCATTATGATCCGCAAGAATCTTGTGGGCCTTTACCTGGGCCGGCCCATTACGTCACACAAAAATCTTGTGGGCCTTTACCTGGGCCGGCCCATTATGGCCCACAAAATCTTGTGGGCCTTTAGCTGGGCCAGCCCATTATGGTCCGCAAAATCTCGTGGGCCTTTAGCTGGCCGGCCCATTATGGTCCGCAAAATCCTGTGGGCCTTTAGTTGGGCCGGCGCATTTAAACTTGTTGGGCCGTGCCACGTGTCGACGTATCATAGGCGCCTTCTGTCCAGTGAGTGGATGACATCTGTCCCGATGATGAGCCGACACGTGTTTCCTCTAGCCAATGATGATTTTACACGTGGAAAATCCCCATTGGTCGGGGCTGTTAACGGGTTATCGGATCCAAAACCCGACCCGATAGCTTAATGGCATTCCGTTATGGTGGATGCCACGTGTCGGTCACCCTTGACGAAAGCACTTCTGTGATGCGCGATTTATCGTCATGGAAGTGGACACTTTCGTGATGATAATTTGGGTAATGTCATGGAACACTTCTACGACAGCACATGTATGACTATCTTGATTCTATCATAAATTTGTCATGGATGTACATGCATGACAAAAAACATGACCTACTGTGACAAACACGTATCTTCACGGAAGTGTATTTTTTTTGTAGTGAATGGTGGTTGTGGAGAAGACAAAAAAGGGGAAGATAGTCTCACATCAACTAGGCGTATCAATGGGCTATGGAGATGCCCATCAATAGATATCAATGTGAGTGAGTAGGGATTGCCATGCAATGGATGCACTAGAGCTATAAGTGTATGAAAGCTCAAAAAGAAACTAAGTGGGTGTGCATCGAACTCGCTTGCTCACAAGACCTAGGGCATTTTGAGGAAGCCCATCATTGGAATATACAAGCCAAGTTCTATAATGAAAAATTCCCACTAGTATATGAAAGTGAGAACATAGGAGACTCTCTATCATGAAGATCATGGTGCTACTTTGAAGCACAAGTGTGGTAAAAGGATAGTAGCATTGCCCCTTATATCTTTTTCTCTCATATATATATATATATATTTATTTGGGCCTTTTCTCTTTTTTATGGCCTCTTTTTTTCTTTTTTCTTTTATTTTTCGTCCGAAGTCTCATCCCGACTTGTGGGGGAATCATAGTCTCCATCATCCTTTCCTCACATGGCACAATGCTCTAATAATGATGACCATCACACTTTTATTTACTTACAACTCAAGAATTACAACTCGATACTTAGAACAAAATATGACTCTATATGAATGCCTCCGGCGGTGTACCGGGATGTGCAATGACTCATGAGTGACATGTATGAAAGAATTATGAACGGTGGCTTTGCCACAAATGCGATGTCAACTACATGATCATGCAAAGCAATATGACAATGATGAAGTGTCTCATAACAAACGGAATGGTGGAAAGTTTCATGGCAATATATCTCGGAATGGCTATGGAAATGCCATAATAGGTAGGTATGGTGGCTGTTTTGAGGAAGGTATATGGTGGGTTTATGGTACCGGCGAAAGTTGCACGGTACTAGAGAGGCTAGGAAATGTGGAAGGGTGAGGGTGCGTATAATCCATGGACTCAACATTAGTCATAAAGAACTCACATACTTATTGCAAAAATCTATTAGTTATTGAAACAAAGTACTACGCGCATGCTCCTAGGGGGATAGATTAGTAGGAAAAGGCCATCGCTCGTCCCCGACCGCCACTCATAAGGAAGGCAATCAATAAATAAATCATGCTCCGACTTCATCACATAACGGTTCACCATACGTGCATGCTATGGGAATCACAAACTTCAACACAAGTATTTCGCAAATTCACAACTACTCAACTAGCATGACTCTAATATCACCATCTCCATATCTCAAAACAATTATCAAGTATCAAACTTCTCATAGTATTCAATGCACTTCTATGAAAGTTTTTATATTATTCCTAAAAGAAAATTTCCATGTTGTTCTAAGGGACTCTCAAAATAATATAAGTGAATCATGAGAGATCAACTATTTCTATAAAATAAAACGACCGCTATGCTCTAAAAGATATAAGTGAAGCACTAGAGCAAAAACTATATAGCTCAAAAGATATAAGTGAAGCACTAGAGAAAAAGCTATATAGCTCAAAAGATATAAGTGAAGCACATAGAGTATTCTAATAAATTTCAAATCATGTGAGTCTCTCTCAAAATGTGTGTACAGCAAGGATGATTGTGGTAAACTAAAAAGCAAAGACTCAAATCATACAAGACGCTCCAAGCAAAACACATATCATGTGGTGAATAAAAATATAGCTCGAGTAAAGTTACCGATAGACGAAGACGAGAGAGGGGATGCCTTTCGGGGCATCCCCAAGCTTAGGCTTTTTGGTGTCCTTGAATTTTACCTTGGGGTGCCATGGGCATCCCCAAGATTAGGCTCTTTCCACTCCTTGTTCCATAATCCATCAAATCTTTACCCAAAACTTAAAAACTTCACAACACAAAACTCACAATAAAAAATCTCGTGAGCACCGTCAGCGAAAGAAAACAAAATACCACTTCAAAGTACTGTAATGAACTCATTATTGATTTATATTGGTGTTAAACCTACTGTATTCCAACTTCTATATGGTTTATAAACTCTTTTACTAGCCATAGATTCATCAAAATAAGCAAACAACACACAAAAAACAGAATCTGTCAAAAACAGAACAATGTGTAGTAATCTGTAGCTAACGCAAACTTCTGGAACCCCAAAAATTCTAAAATAAATTGCTGGAGGTGAGGAATTTATCTATTAATCATCTTCAAAAATAATTAACTTAATAGCACTTTCCAAATAAAATGGCAGCAATTCTCGTGAGCGCTAAAGTTTCTGTTTTTTACAGCAAGATCAAAAGGACTTTCTCCAAGTCTTCCCAGCGGTTCTACTTGGCACAAACGCTAATTGTCGGTGTACAAAAATAGGGGCACATCTTTGTACCCATTTCCCTATGCACGGGCAGTCAGAGCCGTGCCCACGGCCACACCATGCAGAACGAGGGAGGTGAGCTAAGGTAAGATCGAAGCCCAAGACAATCAAAGCAACGCCAAGGCCAAGACCACAAAGAGCAGAGGGACAGATCAAGTTCCCCCGGCAAGACCCTTGCCGGGTGGCCTCAGCGTCCCCAGAAAGACTCTCGCCGGGGCAGCTCGCCTCGCACCAACAGAGTGAGCCACCCTTGATCCCACGACCCCAGTGCCATCATTAACATGGGGCCAGGACTCGAGAAGGCACCCCTGTGGTGGCATATAGATCTTTGTGAAGACCTATTCAAGATCAGATCAGAAGACAACGATTCTCGGCAAGATCCTTGCTAAGGAAGGCCACCAGACCCCCGGCAAGATCCTTGCCGGGGACGACAACACGCCACAGTGAGACTGTCGGTGTTAAAACCGGTGGATCTCGGGTAGGGGGTCCCGGACTGTAATAGGAGGTGGTCCCATATCAAGCCGAAGGTGGTGGGCGGCCAACAAGCAGAATGCGGCGGAGCCATGGTGGGCAAGATGCCCAATGTCATATGGCTTGAAGGCTCCTTCGTGGAGACCCTAAAGGGGTGGCAATCGGCGTGGTTCTACATCACCGAGCCGTGCGACACCAACTGGGTGGCTGCCCCTGAGTTTCGATCCGGAATCCCCACGCGGCTCACCTCCTGGAAAGAGAAGGGCCTGTCCTGGGGTTCATCGATGGAGCTGGACGGACTCCAGAAATGTATCCAGAATATGGCGAGCAAGAAGCTCAAGCTTGTCAACATAGTCCAGGTCATGCTCATCCGTCGGATCCTCCCGTGTCAACAACGGGATTTCGACTTGTGGGAGTTCGACCCGGCCCAGCACCAGACTCTGAGCGAGCTCTTCGATAAGACACACAAAGACGTATGGAGGGTGCTATTTAAGGGCGCCGAGGTCCCTCCCTCTCTCACCGAGGACCGCGGGCTAAGCGCGAAGCGCCGAGCACATTCGGTGAGTTCTATACATCTGGTAGGATATTTTATTTCCCCTAGCTTAATCATGTGTGGGGTCTGAGCTCCATGCCTTTGACAGGACTGGGTGGAGACGTCGGGGCAGATTAACTATCCGGCCCCTCTGCCCGAAGACACTGCGGACGCTCTCCTGACGGAGATGCTGACTTCGGCTCCTTACAAGGTGCCGGAGAAGACCAAGAAGGCCAAGGGAACCCGAAAGAGTTCCCGACGCCAGGTGTTATCGGATTCATCATTCGATAACTACGCGAAGCACTCCTCTCCCGAAGACGAGGAGGAGGATGAAGATGCCCCCCTCCAGTTGGGGGAGACAAGAAAAGGAAGGCCGCCCCAACGGGGGGGGGGGGCGAAGGGTCCAAGAAGGGAAGGACCCTCCTTCCAGACTACTCCACCACCGCCGCCGAAGGCGAAGACGAGTGGCTGCTCAGGGCCAAGCCCCTAGCGAAATCGTAAGTATTCGGATGCCACACTAATTCATAGCATACCTTTGTCGCACTGCTTCTCGTAACGCCGAATTATGATTATGCAGACCGCCACGAGCCCGTATCGACGTATCGTCGGACGGCTCCCTGGGCTCGTCGGATATGGATAGCGATCCACTTCCGACCACCACCTCCCCTCGTCCTACGGACAACGCCGAGGTATTGTCTCAAGAGGCACCGGGTCAAGGGGAGACAGCCCCGGAGGTGCCTCGAGGCGACCTCCCAGATGCTGGGAGTAGAGGGAGCAAGGCTCCCGAGGGCTCCGAGTTCAGCCGTCAGCCGAACACCGCGTCAGAACCCCCAGTGGTTCCGGACTCGGGCAGTCGGCCTCCTTCCAAAAGGGGCAAGACGCCTGTGCCGGTAACCTCTGTCCATCCAGAGGCACCGGACAATCTGCTGGGATCGCTTCGCAGTGCTTCCATCGACGAAGAGCACCGAACTATTATGAGTGCGGAGGTCCAGAAGGTTCAGTCCGCCAAGAGCGGACTGACTGAAGCCTGTGCCAGCCTTCTAACAGGCTTTGAGGTAAGTTTTTGAAATATAGGGAAAATATTACCACATAGACAGTAGCCCCTGATGCTCTGTTCGGTGTTCAAAAAAGAAAAGCCGAACAGAGGATCAAACAATATCGCAGGAGTCTAATATAAGTACGTATGCAGGCTTCGCTATTGGCCTCTGCCGCACTGACTGCGGAGGTCACCGCACTGAAGGAGGACCTTAAAGGGTCCTAGGACGAGCTCGGCCTTGCCAAGAGGCAGCTCGAGGAGAACAAAGGTAAGTAGTACCTAGTCTATGAATATGTATGAAAAGAATGCGATTGCAAAATGATAGGATCCTCATAAATTTGCCAGGGGCCACGACCGAGGTGGCGACCCTAAAGCAAGCACTATCCGAGCCCGAAAACAAAGCGGCCAAGGAGTGCACTGAGCGGGAGAGGCATGAGGCTCGGGTGGGCGAGGTGCAGCAAGAGCTCCACGCTCTCGTGACGAAGCATGAGGAGTTGGAGCTTGACTTGAAGACGTGAGAGTCCGAGCTTGCCGCGGCCCTCGAGAGCGCAAAGAGTGCCAAGGCCGAAGCCCAAAAGGCCCTCCAGGAGATTGATGCAATGAAGAAGATAGCGGCGGGTAAGGCATTCTATATGCAAAGCAAGCATGTGAAAGTGAATTACTTGTTACTTACCCGAATCCGGAGCTCTTCAGGAGCATTCGCAAATTTTCCACGCAGCGTGTCGGATGCCGCACAGTTTTACCAGGCCGAGGAGGGAAGCTCAACGGAGAAGCTATTCTGGTCTTAGTATACTGGGACCAAACACCTGATGCCTCTGAGCAACCAGCTGAAGCAACTGGTCGAGCTACACAAGGCGGCCGAACAGGCCATGAAGGGCTTGATAGTCCGGATGTGGCCTGGCGATGCCCTTTCCAACAGCTACTTCGGCTTGGTGAGGCGGCTTGTGGATGCCTGCCCACGGCTTGAAGTCATCAAGCGGTCCGTCTGCACCGAAGGTGCACGCCGGGCTTTCGCCTGTGTGAAGGTACAATGGGCCAAGATGGACGTCGTGAAGCTGGTGAAGGAAGGGCCACCGCAGGGCAAGGAGCATCACCACCCCGAGATGTACTATGAGGGTGTCCTGAAGGGTGCTCGTCTCGTAGCGGACGAGTGTATGAAAGATATAATATTCGAGTAAACTCGCTCGTGTAATCCTGTATTTATGAAAACTTGTTCATACGCGCTATGCAACGGTTGTTTGAATTTAAAATATTACCTTCTGTTCGGCTGTTTATCAAATCTGAGAGATGGCTAGTCGTCAGCTTCTGCCCCCATGCCACGAGTGCTGGGGTGTTTGGGATAAACCTGAGCACTCTTGTTCCCATTGTTGGGTCCTTCGAGGGAAGTGCTCAGCACAACGAACAAGGCAATCGGACTATAATGCGTTATCACTCTCACTTAGCCATAGAATTCTACAATTTTAAATTTCGGCGAAGCCCCTAGTATTCGGAAGGCCGACTTCGGGGCGCGATACACGCCTTAAGCCGGACAGGGCCGACTCCTTGCTCTAAGCGGCATGAGCCTTTAGGGACTCAAAACCTCTTGAACAGCGACCAGTCTCTCGCCTTATCATGACAATCAGTTTGAGCTTTCTGTACTGAGGTGTTTAGCCCAGCAGAACCGGGGCACAATCGCAGTAGTTCTCCCAGTGCTACCTTAGCCGATATAGAGGAACATAAGGTACCAGAACATGGGAGCCGTGCAAACCCAACTATTGACCCAAGACATGATTCGGAGCTGATGCATATAATGCTATAAGTTCGGGGTGCCGCACTGTCGAAAGTGTTTGGACTTCTCACGCCATATTATGGGGTATGCTTAAGCCCCTAGTGTATTGGCCGTACCAGAGTGTACGGGTGTTGGATGTCATGAATGAACATATATATATATATATAAAAGGAAGAATGCAATAATAGTCTTAATGCTATGCATGTTTTATTCAAAAAGGTGCGTTAAAGCAGAATGATACAAGTAGTGCGATAAGAAAAAAGTAGGATTGTTTGACATGTCCCTTCCAAGGGCAAGCTGAGGAATAGTATTAAAGCAAATATTTCACTCGTTATCATAATCCACCTGGGAGTTCCGTGGTGTGACGTAGCTTTCTGCCTCCTTGGATACTGCATCATGTGTTCGGCAATCACAGTGCCGGACAGGGTTTCCAGATATTGACGTCCTGAAAGAGAAAAATAACAAAGCAGGAAGCCCCTAGTGTGGTTTAAGCCGCGACTTGGGGCGTGCCGCCGTCGTCCCCCCCTCCCCGCCTGTGCCCATGGTATTTTTAATGTGTAATTATGTACGCGTGGCATGGATTTCGCCATTTGGCCAGGACCGGGGTGGGGGCCGCATTGCTATGCGAGCTCGGAACATGCCAGGCGGTCCTGTTGCCGATTACTCCGGGCGCGCTTGAAGGTGTCCGGGTCCTTAATCGCCGAACTAGTGGATTGCCTTAAGAGGCTACTTTGTGCTTCTGCTGCGAGGGCCGCAGTGTGCTCCTCCGTGCGGAGAGTGCACTCTGTATTTCCATTGACTGTGATGACCCCCCGTGGTCCTGGCATCTTGAGCTTGAGATATGCATAATGCGGTACCGCATTGAATCTTGCGAATGTGGTTCGCCCTAGCAGTGCATGATAGCCACTGTGGAACGAGACTATGTCGAAGATTAACTCTTCGCTTTGGAAGTTATCCGGAGATCCAAACACCACTTCTAGTGTTACTGAGCCTGTGCAATGGGCCTCTACACCTGGTATGACGCCTTTAAAGGTCGTTTTGGTGGGTTTGATCCTTGAGGGGTCTATACCCATTTTGCGCACTGTGTCCTGATAAAGCAGGTGCAGGCTACTGCCGCCGTCCATTAGGACTCGAGTGAGGTGAAATCCGTCAATGATTGGGTCGAGGACCAATGCGGCGAATCCGCCATGACGGATACTAGTGGGGTGGTCCCTGCGATCGAAGGTGATCGGACAGGGAGACCATGGGTTGAACTTTGGGGCGACTGGCTCCAACGCATATACGTCCCTGAGCGCATGCTTCCGTTCCCTCTTGGGGATGTGGGTTGCGTATATCATGTTCACCGTACGCACTTGAGGGGGGAACCTCTTCTGTCCTCCGGTGTTCGGCTGCCGGGGCTCCTCCTCGTCATAGCTATGTGATCCCTTATCTTTGTTTTCGGCATTTAGCTTGCCGGCCTGCTGGAACACCCAACAATCCCTGTTGGTGTGCTTGGCTGGCTTGTCGGGGGTGCTGTGTATTTGACACGAGCGATCGAGTATACGGTCCAAACTGGACGGGCCCGGGTTGCTTCTCTTAAATGGCTTTTTCCGCTGACCGGGTTTAGAGCCTTTGAATCCGGCATTGACTGCCGTATCCTCGGTATCGTCGCTGTTAATGCGACGCTTATGTTTGTTGCGACGTGACCTGTCATTGCCGTCCTTGGTATCTGAAGTACCATGGTTCTTTGATATGTTATTACTGCGAGCCAGCCAGCTGTCTTCTCCCGCACAAAAGCGGGTTATGAGTGTCGTGAGGGCTTCCATAGATTTCAGCTTTTCCTGACCAAGGTGCAGGGCTAGCCACTTGTCGCGGATGTTGTGCTTGAAAGCTACTAGGTCCTCTGCATCCAGACTGTCGACGATTTGATTTTTCTTTGTCAGGAACCGTGTCCAGAATTGCCTGGCCGATTCCTCTGGCTGCTGAATTATGTGTCTCAAGTCATCAGCATCTGGTGGTCGTACATAAGTGCCCTGAAAGTTGTCGAGGAATGTGGCTTCCAGATCTTCCCAACAGCCAATGGACTCTGCTGGCAAGATGTTGAGCCAATGCCGAGCTGGTCCTTTGAGTTTGAGTGGGAGGTATTTTATGGCATGTAGGTCATCACCGCGGGCCATGTGGATGTGCAGGAGGAAATCCTTGATCCATACCGCAAGATCTGTTGTGCCGTCGTATGATTCTATATTTACGGGTTTCAAACCCTCTGGGATTTGATGACCCATCACTTCGTTTGTGAAGCATAAGGGGTGTGTGGCGCCTCTGTACTGGGCTATATCGTGACACAGCTCGAATGAGTCTTGCCCGCTGTGTTCGGCCCAACCGGACTTACTTTTACTGTATCCGGCGTGACGATTATCGTCTCGCATAGTGGCGCACCCTCGTGATCCATAGATCAATCTTGCATGTTTTGCTTTGTCCTCCAATACGTCTTGCAGGTCTGGCGTATTTCCCTCTGGCTTTTTATTTGAATGACGTCGGGGTGCGGGCTGAGCTTTTGGGTGGAATGTAGGTTTCGGTGCAATCAGCCGCGTCATACACTGGGGATGTAGGTTTCGGTGCTTCCTCCTCTAGTCGGGGTAGCAACCTGCACTTTGGGTAACTCTTGGAGGGGTGTTCGAGTTTATGCTCCTCGGCCGCCAGGACTTCAGTCCATCTGTCCGCTAGAAGATCTTGATCAGCTTGAAACTCCTGCTACTTTTTCTTAAGGCTATTTGCCGTGGCTATAAGCCTGCGCTTGAAGCGCTCTTGTTCGACGGGATCCTCTGGCACGACGACTTCGTCATCGCTGAGGCTTGCCTCGTCTTCGGAGGGAGGCATGTAATTATCATCCTCCGCCTCTCCATCTGCCGCTCTCTTAGGAGAGCTGGCTCCTCCATCCTCCTGCTCTAAATCTTGCTGGAGGGGATTGTTGTTGTCTTCGGCACTGTCCGGAGTGCTATTATCTCCGGTGCCGGTATCACCACTTTTTCCTTGGCGGGACTTAGAGCGGCGCCACTGACACCGGCGCTTGGGTTGCTTCTTGGAGGGGTCATCCTCTGTTGTCGCGTCGCCATTGCCTTCTTTGGGTGTGTCCACCATGTATATATCGTATGATGAGGTGGTTGTCCAGTGCCCTGTGGGCAGTGATTCCTCTTCGACTCCCGCATCGTCGTCCATACCGTCGATGTCTTCGTAGTCGAAGTCGAGCATGTCGGTTAAGTCATCGACAGTGGTACGAAGTGGGTGGTGGGTGGGCGGCGAATTTCTTCGTCATCCGCATCCCAATCCTGCCGGACGTAGTTCGGCCAGGATCCTCCTGACAAGGAGAGAGACCTTAATGAGTTCAGTATGTCGCCGAAGGGTGAGTGCTGGAAAATATCCGCGGAGGTAAACTCCATGATCGGTGCCCAATCGGATTCGATAGGAACGGGCGCAGGCGTTTCGGAGTCCGTGGCCGGAGAAGGATCCGGCAGTTTGGCAACACGGCTCTCGTGAAGGGTAAGGTCGATATTCGGCCCGATCGCCGCTGAGGGTACGGCCTCCGTGACGGGGTCCATCCACTCGTCCATGGATGGCGCAACTGGCTCCGAATTAAGGCTCGGAGCGGCTGCCGGTGCGATCTCCTGAATACGGTCCGATGGTAGAGCTAAATCGTACTCATCGTGACCGCGTGGCGCACAAGGCAGGGGCTCGAATCTGTCGAAGATCAAGTCTCCGCAGATATCGGCCGTGTAGTTTAAGCTTCCAAACCTGACCTGGTGGCCAGGGACTTAACTTTCGATCCGATCCAGATGGCCAAGCGAGTTGACCCGCAGTGCGAAGCCGCCGAACACAAAGATATGTCCGGGGAGAAAAGTCTCACCCTGGACTGCATCGCTATCGATGATCGTAGGAGCCATCAAGCCTAACGGCGACGACACAGAGGAACTCTCAATAGCACCAATGTTGGTGTCAAAACCGGCGGATCTCGGGTAGGGGGTCCTGAACTGTGCGTCTAAGGCAGATGGTAACAGGAGGCAGGGGACGCAATGTTTTACCCAGGTTCGGGCCCTGTTGATGGAGGTAAAACCCTACGTCCTGCATGATTTATTCTTGATGATATGAGTATTACAAGAGTTGATCTACCACGAGATCGGAGAGGCTAAATCCTAGAAGCTAGCCTATGGTATGATTGTAAGTTGTCCTACGGACTAAAACCCTCCGTTTTATATAGACACCGAAAAGGGCTAGGGTTACACAAGGTCGGTTACAAAGGAGGAGATATACATATCCGTATTGCCTAGCTTGCCTTCCACGCCAAGTAGAGTCCCATCCGGACACAAGACGAAGTCTTCAATCTTGTATCTTCATAGTCCAACAGTCTGGCTGTCCGGAGACCCCCTAATCCAGGACTCCCTCAGAGACCCTTGCCGGGCCACCCGGCAAGGCCCTCGCCAAAGACGCCGGCAAGGCCACCGCCAAGCCCACGTCAACCAAACTTCCACCGCCGTTCACATGCAGCTGCCAGCCCAACCAGCTGAGCGGGCACCTGCGTGGCAACATGCAGCTCCTAGGCCAACTCATCAAGCGCCTATGTGGCGGCATGCAGATCTTCGTGAAAGCTCCACCACCGCGCCAACTCAGCTGCCTGCCTTCCTATATGGCACCACACGCATCCCCGACCGAGGCGCGTGTCGAAGCAAGGAGGAGCGGCGACGGACGGGACGGGCCTCGCCCCCGACCCCGATAAAGTAAGAGGACACCTAAGCGATGCATTAAATGCACTTTGTCCTGTAATACGAGGGATAACCTCGTGCCACTGTAGACCTTTCCACCTCATGTGTGCCACTGTGGCAACCCCTTTTTCCTATAAAAGGAGGCCCGGGGCGACGAGGAGAGGGATTCGGCTCTTTGGAACCACACACTGACCACAGCTAGTTCGAGAGCTCAAGAACTCTCAGAAATACACCCACCAAAGCAAGACTAGGGTTTTACGCAACCTCGCGGCCCGAACCTGGGTAAACGATCCTTGTGCTGTCTACTAGCCCTGCTCTCCTCGCAACCCTGTGCCCCGGCAACCGTAGTAGGGATTCTTTTGATACCATAGGTGTCGTTCCACACCGACATCCTTGGTGCGCCAAGTAGGGGGCGCAATTGTGAGAATATGGTCTGGTAGCTAGCCTAGCGGTTCTTCATCCCTTTCGGTTTCTAAGAAGAAGGCGGCTAGAGGAACGACGCCGTCTCGGCGACAGAAAAGCTAAGTTATTCAGAACCTTGGATTATTTCCCCTTACACTTAAGGTTATCGTCCTCGGAGATCTGGCCTATGTATGGGAAACCTGCACGCAAGGGGCCCCTCCGCGATTGGCAACGCCTTTGTTCTGTTTTGAGTGCGCTCAACAGCTCAAAGCTGCCGCGTCGAGAGTGGTGCGGTAGCCTTCCGCACCTGGCAACGCTCCTGACTTTGACTCGAGTCCAACTCGACAGTTCGAGCGGCCCGCTAAGGGCGGTAAGGTGGTTTGCCCGGCAGCAAGCACACCCGGCAGGCCAATGGGGATCCGTCCCCATGACGCCGCCCTGGGTTTATGCGCCGGCAAGCCTACCTAGTTGCGTAGGGTGGACATACAAGGAAAAATCGAACGGGAAAATAACATGCATGATACTAAAAAGTGCTGCAGAGTTATGTTATATCAAATTGTTGTTGCGGTTCTAACTAGAGATAGCAATTGTCTTGGTTGTGAAACTGCAGCGGTGATAAAGAAAAAAAGGGATGCCTAATCCCGGCGCTGGCCCTCCACCCTCAGAATTCCGCCGACTCGGCTGATGATGGGCTCGATGCGCTCCCTAAGCGGCGCAAGGTCGGTTCCCTCTGGCAAGCTCTCCAGCACGGCATCGAAGTCGAGGTCGGTGTACTAGTGCGCCACCTTGGTGAGAACCTTGGTCATGGCACCCTGGCAAAACCTCCGGGACTCGTTGGCCAGTGAGGCCGCCTGGTTGGCGTAGAGCCGCTCCCGAGCACCGACGACCTTCTCGAAGAACATGGTCAGGCTGCAATTGGCGCTCACGCCCCGCTCCGGGACATACCTCACGTCCGGCATCCCCATGAGGGCCAGCTGCACGGCGGCCTGGTTGGCGACGGTGGCAAGGCGATCGAGCCAACGGTTCTCGCCCTCCACGTTGTCCGCGAAGTTGAGGCCCTCGTTCTTTCGCAACAGCTTCTCGGCCTCCAGCTCCTTGGCCAAGGTCCCCTCTCGGGTTGTGGCTTCCGACAGCACCTCCTCGAGACCCTCCAGCTTCAGCTTGAGGTCTTTGATGGAGTTGTTGGCCTCGGAGAGCTCCCCAGCCTTGCGAACGACCGCGCCCTGTGCCGCTGTCAGGGCACTCTTGAGCGTGTCCTACTCCTGGGACAGCTTCAGGGCCTGCCCCTTCAGCCTGCCGCGCTCTCCCTCCAGCTCCTCCACCTTGCCGACGTGAACCTGGGCCTGGGCATTGAGTGCCTCCTTGTGCCTCTGCTCCAGCTCGCTGGTCCACTGCAAGACGAGCTTCTCCACCTCTGCATCCTTGCCGCGAAGCATGGCGGCAAGCTTCTCCTCGCGCGCAGCAAGGTCCTCCTCCTGGGAGTTGAGCGCGGCCTCGCGCTGGGTCCGAGCGGCTTCGGCGGCCTCGTCCAAGTTCTTCGCCACCTCCTGAGCTTTCTCGACGTCGCCGAGCTTCATGGTGAGCTCCACGTCGTGCCTGGCCTGCTCACCCTGGGCCGCCTTGAGCTCCTTGTGGGCCTCGCGAACCAGTCATGCACCTCGGCAACGCGCTTCTGGAGGTCCCCCTCCGCCTTCTCCACCACCACCTCCTTGGGCTTAGCCTTGTCCAGGCGGGCGCAGTGGAGTGGATGGAGCTTCCGGAAGCTAGCGCCCATGGTGTGGAGGAGCCGCTCTTCCTGCGAGCCGTCGCCGCCAACGATCGGCTCGTCGACGACTTCAACCCCGACAGCGGCAAGCACTTTGTCGTCGAACACCTCTCCCTCAACGGGTGTCCTGGTGCTCGACGCGCCTGGAAGGTGGATGAACAAATCGTCACCCACCCTCAGGTACTTGCTGGAGCCGGAAGCAGCAGAGGAGGAAGGCTGGTCACCAGCCTCCTCCTCCTCGGCAACGGTCTAGCCGGCCTACCCGGCAGGCCCCTTGCCGGCCTCCTCAGTGGCAGCCTTGTCGGCTTCCCCGATGGGCCCCTTGGCGGTGTCCTCGGCTGCGTCTTTGACGGCCTCCTCGGCGGCGATCCTCTCGGCGTCCGCCCCGGCGGCCTTGGCGACGCGCTCAATGACGGCGTCCACGTCCTCTGGGTTCACCGAGGAGGAGTCTGGGCGCCGAAGAAGGGGGTGAGGCAAGGCCAGGACCAGGAGCAAAAAAAGGAGGGGGGAAGCAGGGATGAACGGCAAAAGGCTTACATGTGCCAGTACCCGGCTGGGAAACGGAAGCCCCCTTCCCGCCAACATTTGCCGTCGAGGCAAAGCCGCTGGCGCCCAAGTTCTCCTCCTCCTCCATGTGCGTGGGCCCGGTGCCTGGCGCCCTTGCCAGGGACGCCCCCCGAGGCAGCGTGGTCGATGGGGCCGGCGCGTTGGGAGTAGCCCTCTGTGGCTCCTCCTACTGTTGCTCTCCTCCTGCGTACCTGACAAGGTCAGCACCAAGGTGTCGTGCCCCTGACACATGTAGACGGGAGAAGAGTGATGAACTTACGCCGGGGGCTCTACCGGGGGCTGCTGTCCGGGTTGCTCAACACCACCAATGGCGCCCCCAAAGTACCAACTGGGGGTTGGCTACCCGCCGAGACCTTGGCCCTCTTCGCTCTCTGGGCCAGCGTCTCCCCGTCCCTACAAACATGAAAACAAGTCAAGACAAGCGACGCAGGTTGAGGAGGCAAAGATAACGAAAAGGAACCAGATACTTACTCGTCGTCTGCCTCCTCCTCTGCTGTCTTCCTCTTCCCCTCGAGCTGAGGGATCCATAATCAAAAGTGACCTCCATGTCAACATTTGCTGGAGGAGGAGAAGGAGGTGGTGTCTAGCACGCGCGGACGAAGAAGGGGCGGCTGTCTTCTTCTTCACCGCGGCCTTTGCCGGCTTCTTTGCTGCCGCGGCCCTCGTATGGCGCCCGGGCTCCTCCAAGGTCAGCTGTGATCGCGCAGCCCTGCCGGGCCGGACCGGCTCGCCAAAACTGGCCCGTCGCAGGACTCGCCCCCTCCCTATAGGTGGTGTCGGCTCTGCGGTCTCGGCCTCCTCCGACGACGACTCGTCGGTCGCATCTTCAACCAAAGGAGCCTCGGTGCCGGCGCTGCTGACTCCCCCGGCGGCCACCGCCCACCAGGCGAGCTCCTCCTCCTCCGCGGCCGTCGCGTCCTTGTCCTCCACTCTGCCAGCGTTGCCGGCCTACCTGGCAAGTTGCGCCTCCCTCGCCCTGGTGGCGATGTAGTTCAGCTCCGCCTGGGAGGTGTCTTGGACAAGCAGCCGCTCGGCGTCGGCGTTGACATACGCCTCATGCAGGGTGTCGAAGAACTGCTACACTTCAGTGTCCTCTGGCTCCTTCTAGCTCGGGATGGGGCCGTGCGCGTTGCAGTCCGGCATCATGGCGATGATCTCAGACCGACGTGAGTTGTTGCACAACGGGACCACCCCCGTCGGCAGCTTGAACAGAGGCCCCTTGAGGACCTTGTCGGCCTTCCGGCAGCCCTCGCAACCTTACCGGTCCGCTCGACCTCGCCGTCGCGGCCCACATCGAGCTGGAAGATCCGCTGGCAGAAATGGGCATGCGCCATCACTGTGAAGTTGTCCTTGAGGCCGGGGCGGAGCCGCATGATGTCAGCGGGGTTCGTGAAGAGCCAGGCTGGCCTCCCCTTGTTATGCAGAGGAGCGATCTGGCGACGGATGAAGTCTGCCCCGATCATCTCAAGGGCGAGCTCGGCCTGGGTAAGCTGGAGAATCCTGGTGGTGGTGACCGTGAGCTTTCCGTCGTCGGTGTCAACGTCGCTCCAATCGCTTCAGCGAACCGCCGGCGCCCGGCGGACTCTACAGAACACCGGCGGGTCCTTCTCCTCGATCCAGCACCACTAGCCCTGCCATTCTTCCCACCTCTCCTTCATGGCACCGTCCGGGTACGCTCCCTTGGATTTTGGGATCCAGACGATGCACCCCGAGATGGCACCTCCCGTTTGGATCCGAGGGAAGAAGTAATGGCGGAAGAGCGCCATGTTGGGGTGCACCCCGGCAAAGCCTTCGCAGAGGTGCGCGAAAAGGGCCATGCACGCCACCGCATTCAGAGTAAAATCCTGGAGGTGGAAGCCAAAGGTGTGCATGATGTCGCTGAAGAAATCAGAGAAGGGAGGACAGAACCCGCAAGAAAAGTAATCAACAAAAAAGGGGTATCGATTTGAGGCAGCCTCGGCGTAGTTGGCGGGGATGACGCGCGTGGCCGGATGCCCCGAATTCACTCCCCTCGTCTTCACTCCCCATAGGGGCCTAAAGGACTCCGGAAGCTCGAACACGTCGACCGTCAAGGGGAAGAAGGCGGACTGCGTCCGCTGCACTGCCAGCGCACTCTCCGGCGGCTCCGCGGCTCCGGCGTCCTTGGCCACTCCCTTTCCCTTGGTGAATTTTGGCGCCATGTCGACTAGGGGAGGAAGACGGGACAGAGGGCGGCGGAAGCGCAACGGTGGCAAGCAGGGACGAAGCTTGAGGAAGAACAGGAAGGCAGGTGGAGGTTTTTGAGATTGGGGTTGCGCGGAGGGTAAAAGGAATAGTGCGCCCGCGGTTATCCCTTTTTATGGGGAAGTCGCGGGGCGCGCCGCCCTTTACTGCGACATGACGCATGCGTGTGGAAACTGTCCCACGCATGCCACCCACATCACGCACACCCCTCCACGCCGTGCCTTGTGCGCGGGTCGTGGGAGGAGGAGCGTGCGAAGAATCTTACCACGGTAAAAACCCGCCCCACCTGCCTACGCACCGATTTGGGCCTGGCCCAACAACGTGTTGCGCTTATGTGTGGCCCAGGCCCCGGGGCTCCTGTCGGTGTACAAAAATAGGGGCACATCTTTGTACCCCTTTCTCTGTGCACGGGCAGTGAGAGAAGCGCCCACAGCCACACCAAGCAGAACGAGGGAGGTGACCCAAGGTAAGATCGAAGCCCAAGACAGTCAAAGCAACGCCAAGGCCAAGACCACAAAGAGCAGAGGGACAAAGCAAGTTCCCCTGGCAAGACCCTTGCCGGGTGGCCTCAGCGGCCCCGACAAGACTCTTGCTGGGGCAGCTCGCCCCGCACCAACAGAGCGAGCCACCCTTGAGCCCATGGCTCCCAGTGCCATCATTAGCACGGGGCCAGGACTCGGGAAGGCACCCCTGTGGTGGCATATAGATCTTTGTGAAGACATATTCAAGATCAGATCAGAAGACAACGATTCTCGGTAAGATCCTTGCCAAGGAAGGCCACCAGACCCCCGGCAAGATCCTTGCCGGGGACGACAACACGCCACGGCGAGACCCTTGCCGGGCCACCCGGCAAGGCCCTCGCCAAAGACGCCGGCAAGGGCACCGCCAAGCCCACGTCAACCAAACTTCCACCACCGTTCAAATGCAGCTGCCAGCCCAACCAGCTGGGCGGGCACCTGCGTGGCAACATGCAGCTTCCAGACCAACTCATCAAGCGCCCGCGTGGCGGCATGCAGATCTTCGTTAAAGCTCCACCATCGTGCCAACTCAGCTGCCTGCCTGCCTACATGGCACCGCACGTATCCCCGACCGAGGCGCGAGTCGAAGCGAGGAGGAGCGGCGACGGACGAGACGGGCCTCGCCCCCGACCCCGATAAAGTAAGAGGACACCTAAGCGATGCATTAAATGCACCTTGTCGTGTAATACGAGGGATAACCTCGTGCCACTATAGACCTTTCCACCTCCTGTGTGCCACTATGGCGACCCCTTTTTTACTATAAAAGGAGGCCCGAGGCGACGAGGAGAGGGAGTCGGCTCTTTGGAACCACACGCTAACCACAGCTAGTTCAAGAGCTCAAGAACTCTCAGAAATACACCCACCAAAGCAGGACTAGGGTTTTACGCATCCTTGCGGCCTGAACCTGGGTAAACGATCCTTGTGCTGTCTACTAGCCCTGCTCTCCTCGCAACCCTGCACCCCGGCAACCGTAGTAGGGATTCTTGTGATCCCATACGTGTCGTTCCACACCGACACAAATTAAAAGCATAAAACCACATCTAAACATAGGCTAGATGAATTATTTATTACTAAACAGAATCAAAAATCAAGGAACAAAAATGAAGTTGGGTTGCCTCCCAACAAGCGCTATCGTTTAACGCCCCTAGCTAGACATGATGATTTCAATGATGCTCACATAAAAGATAAGAATTGAAGTATAAAAAGAGCATCATGAAGAATGTGACTAGCACATTTAAGTCTAACCCACTTCCTATGTATAGGGATTTTGTGAGCAAACAACTTATGGGAACAAGAATCAACTTGCATAGGAAGGTAAAACAAGCATATCTTCCGGATTTTAAGCACATAGAGAGGAAACTTGGTATTATTGCAATTCCTACAAGCATATATTCCTCCCTCATAATAATTTTCAGTAGCATCATGAATGAATTCAACAATATTACCATCACATAAAGCATTCTTTTCATGATCTACAAGCATAGAAAATTTACTACACTCCACATAAGCAAAATTCTTCTTATTCAGAATAGTGGAAGTATCATAAGAAACTCGAATACTATAAATTGTTTCCACATTGAAAGAATAATGTTCAGAAAAAGGGTAATCATAATCATGACAAGTTTATAAATATAATCATCACTACTTTTTATAGCATAAGTGTCATCACAATAATCTGTTGGGGAACGTAGTAATGTCAAAAAATCCTACGCACACGCAAGATCATGGTGATGCATAGCAACAAGAGGGGAGAGTGTGTCCACGTACCCTCGTAGACCGAAAGTGGAAGCGTTAGCACAACATGGCTGATGTAGTCGTACGTCTTCATGATCCGACCGATCAAGTACCGAACGCACGGCACCTCCGAGTTTTGCACACGTTCAACTCGATGACGTCCCTCGAACTTCGATACAGCCGAGTGTTGAGGGAGAGTTTCGTCAGCACGACGGTGTGGTGACGATGATGATGTTCTACCGATGCAGGGCTTCGCCTAAGCACCGCTACGATATGATCGAGGTGGATTATGGTGGAGGGGGGCACCGCACACGGCTAAGAGATCAAGAGATCAATTGTTGTGTCTATTGGGTGCCCCCTGGCCACATATATAAATGAGTGGAGGAGGGGAGGGGCTGGCCCTCTCTATGGCGTGCCCTAGGGGAGTCCTACTCCCACCGGGAGTAGGATTCCCCCTTTCCTAGTAGAACTAGGAGCCCTTCCAAGTAGTAGGAGTAGGAGAGAAGGAAAGGGAAAAGAGAAGAGAAGGAAGGAGGGGGCGCAGCCCTTCCCCCTAGTCCAATTCGGACTAGGCCTTGGGGGGCGCGCGGCCTGCCTCTCTCTCTTTCCCCTAAAGCCCAATAAGGCCCATACACTCCCCGGCGAATTCCTGTAACTCCCCGGTACTCCGATAAATACCCGAATCACTCGGAACCTTTCCGATGTCCGAATATAGTCTTCCAATATATCGATCTTTACGTCTCGACCATTTCGATACTCCTCGTCATGTCCCCAATCTCATCCGGGACTCCGAACTACCTTTGGTACATCAAAACACATAAACTCATAATATAACTGTCGTCGAACTTTAAGCATGCGGACCCTACGGGTTCGAGAACTATGTAGACATGATCGAGACACGTCTCCGGTCAATAACCAATAGCGGAACCTGGATGCTCATATTGGCTCCTACATATTCTACGAAGATCTTTATTGGTCAAACCGCATAACAACATACGTTGTTCCCTTTGTCATCGGTATGTTACTTGCCCGAGATTCAATCGTCGGTATCTCACTACCTAGTTCAATCTCATTACCGGCAAGTCTCTTTACTCGTTCCGTAATACATCATCCTGCAACTAACTCATTAGTTGCAATGCTTGCAAGGCTTATAGTGATGTGCATTACCGAGTGGGCCCAGAGATACCTCTCCGACAATCGGAGTGACAAATCCTAATCTCGAAATACACCAACCCAACGAGTACCTTCGGAGACACCTGTAGAGCACCTTTATAATCACCCAGTTACGTTGTGACGTTTGGTGGCACACAAAGTGTTCCTCCGGTAAACGGGAGTTGCATAATCTCATAGTCATAGGAACATGTATAAGTCATGAAGAAAGCAATAGCAACAAACTAAACAATCAAGTGCTAAGCTAACGGAATGGGTCAAGTCAATCACATCATTCTCCTAATGAATGTGATCCCGTTAATCAAATGACAACTCATGTCTATGGTTAGGAAACATAACCATCTTTGATCAATGAGATAGTCAAGTAGAGGCATACTAGTGACACTCTATTTGTCTATGTATTCACACATGTATTACGTTTCCGGTTAATACAATTCTAGCATGAATAATAAACATTTATTATTGCCTCTAGGGCATATTTCCTTCATAATCATCATAAGTAGCAACTTTGTTCTCATCATAATCGATTGAAACCTCTTCCAAGATAGTGGAATCATTACTAAATAAATTCATGACCTCTCCAAATCCACTTTCATAATTATCACAATAAGATTCAACACCCTCCAAAATAGTGCGATCATTACTTCCTAAAGTTGACACTCTTCCAAACCCACTTTCATCAATATAGTCATCATAAGTAGGGGGCATGCTATCATCATAATAAGTTTGCATATCAAAACTTGAGAGACTAAAAATATCATATTCATTAAACATAGCATCCCCAAGCTTGGGAAAAACATTAATTGCAGCAAATATATTTTCAAACTTGACATTCTCATCAAACATAGCATCCCCAAGCTTGGGCCTTTTCATATCATAAGCATAATCACTCTCATCATTAATAGTATGGATAGCACCAATAGTATAACAATTATCATCATCACAATGAGTAATAGGAGCAACATCATTTGGGAGGGATACATTTTTACCTTTGCTTCTCCGTCTTTTCTTTTTCTTCATCACATCATGTGTGGGTTTAATACTCTTTCCGGAGCTCCTTATTAATGAGATTGGTTGGATAGAAGGATCCTCTTTTTTACCTGACTCATCATAAGAAATAATAGGAGGATATTGGGAAGCCTCTTCCCTTTCATTAGTATTCTCTTCATCCTCTATTTGTTTTCTTTTCTTTATGTAATTGGCAATATAAGGATTTTCAATGCAATTCACCGCACAATACATAAAAATTTCTTCTAGATCAATATCGAGGAATTTCTCAAGGTTATATTCTGGAATATGCTTAGTTATACATTTGATTTCTTCATAACCCAAAAGAAAACTAAGTTCATTATGATGTGCAAGGGAAATCAAATCATCACAATTTTTGGACATGATACGATCATGAAACAATTTGCATTTGAGATTTAAATGACCATGTTCATTGCAAAGTTCACAAGTATGGTGAAGAAATTTTGAATTTTTAGCACAAACATCTAGCCTCTCTTACAACCACTTAGTTTCCAAATACTTATGCCTCTTGCAAAATCTATTTTCCCTAATTGGTGTGTACTTGCAAGCTTTATGCACTCCATAAAAATTGACATGCTTATAAGAGACATTTTCATCATGACTAGTGCAATCATTATTAGTACTATGGATATTCTAGGAGTTCATACTGACAACATTGCAATCATGCTCATCATTCATAGATTTAGTGCCAAACAATTTATAGACTTCTTCTTCTAGCATTTGAGCACAATTTTCCTTTCCATCATTCTCACGAAAGATATTAAAAAGATGAAGCGTATGAGGTAAACTCAATTCCATTTTTTTGTAGTTTTCTTTTATAAACTGAACTAGTGCTAAAACAAGAAACAAAAAGATTCGATTGCAAGATCTAAAGATATACCTTCAAGCGCTAACCTCCCCGGCAACGGCGCCAGAAAAGAGCTTGATGTCTACCACACAACCTTCTTCTTGTAGACGTTGTTGGGCCTCCAAGTGCAGAGGTTTGTAGGACAGTAGCAAATTTCCCTCAAGTGGATGACCTAAGGTTTATCAATCCGTGGGAGGCGTAGGATGAAGATGGTCTCTCTCAAGCAACCCTGCAACCAAATAACAAAGAGTCTCTTGTGTCCCCAACACACCCAATACAATGGTAAATTGTATAGGTGCACTAGTTCGGCGAAGAGATGGTGATACAAGTGCAATATGGATAGTAGATCATGGTTTTTGTAATCTGAAAATATAAAAACAGCAAGGTAACTAATGATAAAAGTGAGCGTAAACGGTATTGCAATGCATTGAAACAAGGCCTGGGGTTCATACTTTCACTAGTGCAAGTTCTCTCAACAATAATAACATAATTGGATCATATAACTATCCCTCAACATGCAACAAAGAGTCACTCCAAAGTCACTAATAGCGGAGAACAAACGAAGAGATTATGGTAGGGTACGAAACCACCTCAAAGTTATCCTTTCTGATCGATCTATTCAACAGTCTGTAGTAAAATAACACGAAGCTATTCTTTCCGTTCAATCTATCATAGAGTTCGTACTAGAATAACACTGTGGGAGTCCTGGATTAGGGGTCTCCGGATAGCCGGACTATCTCCATTGGCCGGACTGTTCGACTATGAAGATACAAGATTGAAGACTTCGTCTCGTGTCTGGATGGGACTCTACTTGGCGTGGAAGGCAAGCTAGGCAATACGTATATGGATATCTCCTCCTTTGTAACCGACCTTGTGTAACCCTAACCCTCTCCGGTGTCTATATAAACCGAAGGGTTTTAGTCCGCAGGACAACAATCACAACATACAATCATACCGTACGCTAGCTTCTAGGGTTTAGCCTCTCTGATCTCGTGGTAGATCTACTCTTGTAACACCCATATCATCAATATTAATCAAGAAGGACGTAGGGTTTTACCTCCATCAAGAGGGCCCGAACCTGGGTAAAACTTCATGTCCCTTGCCTCCTGTTACCATCCGGCCTAGACCACAGTTCGGGACCCCCTACCCGAGATCCGCTGGTTTGGACACCGACATTGGTGCTTTCATTGAGAGTTCCTCTGTGTCGTCGCCGTTAGGCTTGATGGATCCTACTATCATCGATGGCGATGCGGTCCAGGGTGAGACTTTTCTCCCCGGACAGATCTTCGTATTCGGCGGCTTTGCACTGCGGGCTAATTCGCTTGGCCATCTAGAGCAGATTGAAAGCTACGCCCCTGGCCATCAGGTCAGATTTGGAAGTTTGAATTACATAGCCAACATCCGTGGGGACTTGATCTTCGACGGATTCGAGCCACAGCCGGGCGCGCCGCACTGTTGCGATGGGTATGACCTAGCTCTGCCACCGGATGGTACCCCAGAGGCCGCGCCCGCATCAGCTCCGACCCTTAGCTCGGAGCCAGTTGCGCCAATCGAGGACGGGCGGCTAGACACTGCCTCAGGGGCTGCAGTCTCGACGGCGATCGAGCCAAACACGAGCGTAATCCTCTGCGCAGCCCGTGACTCCAAGGTGCCGGACTCTCTTCCGGACCCCAAACCATCCGCGCCCTTGCCAATCGAATCTGATTGGGCGCCGATCATGGAATTCACCGCTGCGGATATCTTTCAGCACTCGCCCCTCGGCGACATTCTGAATTCACTAAGGTCTCTCTCTTTGTCAGGAGAGCCCTGGCCGGATTACGGCCAACAAGACTGGGATGCGGACGACGAAGAAATTCCACGCCCACCCACCACCCACTTTGTAGCCACTGTCGATGATTTAACCAACATGCTCGACTTCGACTCCGCAGACATCGACGGTATGGACAACGATGCGGGAGGCGAAGATGAACCACCGTCCACAGGGCGCTGGACGTCCACTTCATCATATGACGTATACATGGTGGACACACCAAAAGAAGACGACGACGAGGAATGGAAGGACGCACCGAAGGCTTGTTCCCTCGAGAAGCAGTCAAAGCGGCGGTGCAAGCACCACCCCAAATCTCGCCTTGCCAGAAATACCGATCACATAGACCCAGCGTTGGAGCAGGGCAAACCACTGCCGGACCATGGCAATACGGAAAATCAAACCGAACAAACCAATTCTGTCAAAGATAATTGTCCGTACGACACAACGCCGGACAGGCACCCGGAGCAGCAGAATGCCCGTCAAAGGCTTGTTGCCACCGCGAGGAGCCTATAGAAGCAGAAGCAAAGGCTCAAGGCTGCGCAGGACACACTCCAAATCAGATGGAGTAAAGTACTCAACACAGCAGCGAAGTACGGCGACAATCGCCCCACCAAGAGCTACCCAAAGCGGAAGTTGCTACCTGAATTCGAAGAGGAGGCCTCAGACCCCTCACAACCAAAAATCAAAATAGCCACCTGGCCGGATAGACGACCTCACGGCCAACATAGAGCGGCAAACAATGCCACTCACAAGACAATATGCGATTCACGCGGGGGCTTGCACCAAAAGGACAGCACAACCAGATCCATCTATGGACCACGCAAGCACGCCCCAGCATACGATATAACATCCGGACAACGCGGTACACCCAGATACAGGGGTGCTGCACACCCCCTATGTTTCACCGATGTGGTGCTGGATCATGAATTTCCAGAGGGATTCAAACCTGTAAACATAGAGGCATACGACGGAACAACAGACCCTGGGGTCTGGATCGAGGACTATATCCTCCACATCCATATGGCTCGAGGAGATGATCTCCACGCCATCAAGTACATACCACTCAAACTCAAAGGGCCAGCCCGTCACTGGCTCAAAGGCCTCCCCGAAAACTCCATTGGAAGTTGGGCAGAGCTCGAAGACGCTTTTCGGGCAAACTTTCAAGGGACTTATGTCCGACCTCCAAACGCGGATGATTTGAGTCATATAACTCAACAGCCCGGAGAGTCAGCCCGAAAGCTTTGGAACAGGTTTCTTACTAAAAAGAACCAAATTGTCGACTGTCCGGACGCCGAAGCCTTGGCAGCTTTTAAGCACAGCGTCCGTGACGAATGGCTTGCCCGACACCTCGGCCAAGAAAACCCGAGAACGATGGCAGCATTAACAAGCCTCATGACCCGCTTTTGCACGGGTGAGGACAGCTGGCTAGCCAGATGCAGCACCAGCGACCCCAGTACATCCGAAGTTAGAGATGGAAACGGGAAATCACGGCGCAACAGCAATAACAAACGCCAGAACAAAGGAGACAGCACGAAGAACACGACAGTAAACGCTGGATTCAAAAGCTCTCGGCCAGGTCAGAAGCCACCCTCTCAAGGCGCCAGAGACGAACTGTCCAGCCTGAATAAAATTCTGGACCAAATATGTCAGTTCCATAGCACCCCTGGCAAACCAGCCAATCATACCCACAGAGAATGTTGGGTCTTCACGCAGTCCGGCAAGCTCAACGCCGTACACAAGGGGGAGGATACACCAAGCGAAGATGAGGATGAGCCTCTCAAGGGAGACGCTAGGGAACAAAAGAAATTTCCACTAGAAGTCAAAACAGTAAATGTGTTGCACGTGATCAATGGAAGAAACAAAACGGCACTCCCAGAAAAATACGCTCGAAGGCCTGTCACCGCGGAGTCCGGCCACTGGTCGTCTCAACCGATCACTTTCAACCATCATGATTACTCAGCAAGTATCCGGCGTGCAGGATGGGCTGCCCTAGTATTAAACCCAATAATTGACGGATACCGCTTCGCACGAGTCCTGATGGACGGTGGCAGCAGTCTAAATCTGATATACCAGGATACAATCCGCGAAATGGGGATAGACCCAACAAAAATTGCCATAGCAATATTACCTTTAAATGAGTAACGCCAGGCCCAGGGGCTCGTTGCACGGGCTCCCTGCTACTAAAAGTTATATTCGGCTTCCCCAATAACTTCCGTAACAAACATCTAACCTTCCACATCGCTCCGTTCCAAAGTGGCTATCAAGCACTACTCGGACGCGAAGCTTTCGCTCGCCTTAATGCAATACCACACTACGCTTCCCTCACACTCAAGATGCCCGTTCCACGTGGCATCATTACAGTGAACGGAAATATTAAGCGATTTCTGTGTGCCGACGAGCGTGCGGCTGCCTTGACAGCCGCACACTAAAAACGACCTTACCAACTAAAACATTTAGCAGGTCGTCATGACCTCAGACACGGTTAGACGAGTCCAGTGTAGCTATATGCAATTCATACCGGATCAATGATCACACCCCTATTACAAATACAAGGGGCTCAGCGTGCGCAGACAAGTGGCAATTCTTACTCACCTTGAATTATACATGGTCTATTTAAAAACTATCTTTTTGCATGACAGCTTTTTTACCTAAGCTCCTCTCTTTTACAGATAATCATCGTGCTAGACCCGTCCAGGATATGGCACAACGGAGACACAGGCGCAGACGTGCAGCAGGGACCTGCTCCAAGGATTCTTTTTAGATTAAGACCCTGCGTAAACCTTTTTTTACCGTCTCTTGTTGATACATATCCACCGAATTCTCAGCACAATTGAGAAGGATGCTGATGTCTTGGCATGTGGCCACGTTAGAATAATGCACGTACCTGGACACAAGGGGCTCCTTACAAGCGGCACTATTTCGGCCCGGTTTATACCATAAAGACTGAATACCTTAGGGAGTGTTCGGCGTCGCGAGTTCGGCCTTATATGCATCAGCTCCGAATCATTGTCTTTGGTTAAATGTTGGGTTTGCCCGGCTCCTGTGTTTTGGTGCCTTACGTTCCGCTTTACCGGCTAAGGTAGCACTAGGAGAACTACTGCGATTGTGTCCTGGTTCATTCGGACGAGCGCCTCAGTAGAGAAAGCCAAAAACTGACTGGCATGATATAGTGTGAGACTGGTCAACCACTCAATGACCTATCGGAATGTTAGAATTCCTCCGCCTTAAAGAAGGGCCATTTTCTGGCTAGGCATATACGCACCCCACGATCGGGAGAGTGCGGAGCCACCAGGGGCTATCTAGTAGCCCCACTGTCAAACTCCTATGGCTAAGTGAAAGTGTTAAAGCATTATAGTCCGGTTGCCTCGCTCGCTGCGCTATCACCTCCTTATCAGGACCAAGATGTTGGGTTAAGTGTGAACACGCATTTTTTGCGAGCACCTCCGCATTATATGCGTGGGGGTTGAAGCCGACGGCTGCAATCTTTCAGGTTATACACATGTATACATAAACGGCCGCATAGGAGGCATCATACTACTTTCAGGCAAAAGTATAAACATAGCCATATAAAAACTTCATAAAAGCATTATGTTTACAGTGAGAATACATATCACTCAAACATAATATTTTTCGAGCACTGGGCCTCTATAAAACGAGCACCCTCGAGAACTTCCTCGAAATAGTGTTCGGCAGCCACACGGCCTATGGCCGAACCCTGCGACGCAACAGTGGTAGCATCCATCTCCGCCCAGTATGCTTTAACACGGGCAAGGGCCATCCGCGAGCCTTCTATGCACGCCGACCTCTTCATCGCATTAATGCGCGGCACCGCATCAAGGAACTGCTGCATTAAGCTAAAATAGCTATTCGGCTTAGGCCCTTCCGGCCATAGCTGATTCACAACAGACCTCATGGCGAGTCCGGACAACCTATTCAGTTCAGCCCATTCGACTAGCTGGTCAGTCAATGAAAGCGGACGCTCTGGAATGTGGAATTGCGTCCGGAACAGCTTGTCCACTTAATGATCTGTCTGACCTTGGAAGTACTTGGCCGCATCGGCAGCACTTGCCGCCAAATCCATATACGCATCTGCCGAGCTCCACAGCCGATCCAGAGGGGCATATCGTGGATCTCCGAACTTCCTCCGTAACATGAAGGGTTTCCCAGCCGCAATATCCCCAGCTTCCCGCAGCTCCTCCTTCTTCGCTCTCATAGCAGAACGGGTGTCTTTGTCTGCCACCTCGGCCTTCTCAAGGTCCGTTGCCTTTGCTCGATTTTCTTTCTCAAGGACTCGGCAACGGTCGGCAGTGTCTTTTAATTCTACAGTCATCTTGGCCATCTTCTCCTGGCTCCCACAATGTGCAGCCTTCTCGGCTTTCAACTCTTCGGCTGCCTTCAAAGTAGCCGCATTACTAACCCTCGCTTGTTCCTTGGCTCGGGCAAGTTCCGCCCGCAAGGCTTCCATGGTGGCAGCTCCATCTGCAGTCACAACATATTAAAGATACTGGCATTATGCTGCTCTTACTATGTGGCGTTCACCGGATGATAACACTTACCCTGTGCCTCGTCAAGCCTCTTGTTAACAAGCTCGATGTCGGCGTCTGCGGCATCCAGTTGCCGTTTTAATTGGGTAAACTCATTAGTCCGGCTAGCCACCGGAGCTTCCACCACCTGCACATAAAGGTAGTCTGGTTATTGCCTAGGAATACGATCCTCTGTTCGCCGCCGTTCTCGACGACAACCAGAGTCTCAGGGGCTACTATCTACATAGGGCACACCTAACATGTGCAGTACTATCACATATTATCTCACATACCTCAAAGCCTGTCAGTAGACTCATAAAGGCTTCATGTAATCCGCTTTCAGTGGACGAGATTCTCTCCACCACCATACCCATCAACATACGGTGCTCTTCTGAGATGGCCGCTCGCCCCACCAACTCCCTCAGAATGTCCGACCGCACACCAGGCGGTGCCGGAATCTTTCATATGCTCTCTTCGGCAGCCGGACACTAGGGACTTCTGGGGTCTACGGGATTATCTTCTGGCCTCATCGGATCCGGAGAGGCCCTCCGCGACGACACTTCGGGGTCGCCCGCTTCTGGAGCGGAGGAGTATGGGGGAGGCGTTTCGCTCTCCATCATCTCCGGAAGAAGATCCCCCGAAGACGAACTCATTTGAGAGGGGCTGAGGCCCGAACTGCAAGATATATGTGGTGGTTGTTTTCTCAGAGGAAAAAGATAGCATACTCTTACTATTAAAATATTTTGGGATCACTTACGACTCGTTGGAGGGCTGATCCCCTCGCGGACTTTGTGCGGCAAAAGCACCCCTCGAGGCAGGACCCTCTGTGGGAGACTTCTTCTCCCGTTTGGAGGCCTCGGCTTTCGGATCCTCGGAAGCAGTCCTTTTCCTCCCCCGGTCTTCCTCCTTCGTGGAAACGCTCACTCCCTCGGTCGGAGCGGGTAGCGATGGGGGCCCGTGTTCGCCCGTATTATCCCCCTCGGTATCTTCCTTCAAGGGCTCCAGGCAAGGTGCGACCTCGAGCATCTTCTCCAATACCGGATTTTCCAAACCCTCAGGGAGGGGGCCAAACATCGAATCATCTTTGCCTTCGTTAGCCAGTCCTGGTCAAAAGGCGAACTATGAAAAATAACCTCGAATAAAAGACAGTGTGTTCGGCTAGAGGATTTCTTACTTGTTCGGCGGCGCGGTTACTGCTCAGGCCCACGTCCTCGGTGATATCCGGACATTCCACTTGAGGTCCGAAGAATGACTTGTACATCTCCTCGTGCGTCAGGCCGAGGAAACCTTGAATGGCACGTGGTCCCTCTGGGTTGAACACCCATAAGCGCAGGGGCCGGCGTTTGCAAGGCTGGACTTGACGAACCAGCATAACTTGTATTACCGCAACCAAATTGAAATCTCCCTCGAAGAGAACTCGGATGCGGCTTTGCAGTATAGGCACGTCCTTGGCTGGGCCCCAGCTCAGACCCCTGCTAATCCATGACATCAGTTGTGGTGGGGGCCCGAGCGGAAAGTGGGGGCAGCCGCCCACTTGGTACTTCTGGGAGCCGTGACATAAAACCACTCCCGTTGCCATAATTCGGGCACCTCTGGAAAGGAACCTCTCGGCCATGGAGCTCCTGCCATCTTGCCTATTGATGCACCTCCGCACGCTGCTTGTTGCCCCTTGATCATCTTTGGCTTTACTTCAAAGGTCTTGAGCCGCAGGCCAAAGTGAGGGGTAACGCGGAGGAAGGCCTCACACACGACAATAAATGTCGTGATGTGGAGAAAGGAGTCCGGGGCTAGATCGTGGAAATCTAACCCGTAATAGAACATCAAGCCCCTGATGAAAGGATCTAGAGTGAGGCCTAGACCTCGGAGGAAGTGGGAGACGAACACAACTTTCTCGTTGGGTTCGGGAGTAGGGACGACCTGCCCTCGAGCAGGCAGCCGATGCGAAACCTCGGCGGTCAAATATCTGGCCTCCCTCAACTTCTTAATGTCCTCTTCCGTAACGGAGGAGGGCGTCCATCGGCCTTGAAGGCTGGAACCGGACATGGTTGAATATCCGGAGCACCTGACCTGGGCTTTGGGTGTTAGAACTCGAGGCGGGCGAAGGGTTTGATTGAGCACGGGAGGGAAAAAGCGAAAACCTTGTCCCCTTATAAAGAGGGTGAATGTCAAGCGTCCTCTCCATAGCCGTTTAGGACTTACCTATAATCTAGGAGTCCTAGAAACGGTTGGGTTACCCACGAACCGCATTAATGAGAATCCCGTAATTAGGGGAACATGATCTCCGCTTCTGCAAGACGTGTCAAGAAACCGCCTCGCGTTATGTGTGGGGCTGGTTAAGAGAAACGGTTCGAATAATCACCGGGCCATGACATGACGTCATGCTGTCAAAACAAGCCAACAAATTAGATCTGCGGAAAAATTATTCTCTCTGCGGTGGAATGTGGAACTTATTTTGCAGGGTCGGACACTATCCTCGTATTCAACTTCTTCTGTAATGTATTCGGAGAAGGAACCCGCCTTGCAATGTCGAAGACAACTGCGCACCGGACTCCTCGTCATTGAAGCCTGGTTTAGGGGCTACTGTGGGAGTCCTAGATTAGGGGGTCTCCGGACAGCCGGACTATCTCCATTGGCCGGACTGTTAGACTATGAAGATACAAGATTGAAGACTTCGTCTCGTGTCTGGATGGGACTCTACTTGGCGTGGAAGGCAAGCTAGGCAATACGTATATGGATATCTCCTCCTTTGTAACCGACCTTGTGTAACCCTAACCCTCTCCGGTGTCTATATAAACCGAAGGGTTTTAGTCCGTAGGACAACAATCACAACATACAATCATACCGTAGGCTAGCTTCTAGGGTTTAGCCTCTCTGATCTCGTCGTAGATCTACTCTTGTAACACCCATATCATCAATATTAATCAAGTTGGACGTAGGGTTTTACCTCCATCAAGAGGGCCCGAACCTGGGTAAAACTTCGTGTCCCTTGCCTCCTGTTACCATCCGGCCTAGACGCACAGTTCGGGACCCCCTACCCGAGATCCGCTGGTTTTGACACCGACAAACACCTTAAGATACAAATCAACCAAAACCCTAATGTCACCTAGATACTCCAATGTCACCTCAAGTATCCATGGGTATGATTGTACAATATGCATCACACAATCTCAGATTCATCTATTCAACCAACACGAAGAACTTCAAAGAGTGCCCCAAAGTTTCTACCGGAGAGTCAAGACGAAAACGTGTGCCAACCCCTATGCATAAGTTCACAAGGTCACGGAACTCGCAAGTTGATCACCAAAACATCCATCAAGTGGATCACGTGATATCCCATTGTCACCACAGATAAGCACATGCAAGACATAAATCAAGTGTTCCCAAATCCTTGAATGATGAGCAAGATTGCAATGTTGTTAGTATGAATTTCATGAATATCCTTGATGCTAATGATATGCAAAGTCATAAGCTTGGGGATGCTATGTTTGCTGAAGATGATATTTTTTGTCCCCCAAGTTTTGATGAGCAAATTTATTATGATGAAAGCATGCCTCCTATCTATGATGTTTATTGTGATGACATGTATGCTATAAAGAGTAATGATAACCATGAAACTTGTCATCATGATTTTAACCAAGTATCTCATGATAGCTATTTTGTTTAATTTGCTCCTCCCACTACTACGAATGAGAAGAATTTTGCTTATGAGGGGAGTAGTAAACTTTCTATGCTTGTGCATAATGAAAATAATGCTTTGTGTGATAGCTATATTGTTGAATTCATTCATGATGCTACTAAAAATTATTATGAGGGAGGAATATATGCTTGTAGGCATTGCAATAATATCAAGTTTCCTCTCTATGTGTTGAAAATCTTGAAGTTATGCTTGTTTTACCTTCCTATGCTAGTTGATTCTTACCACCATGAATTGGTTGCTCACAAAATCCCTATGCGTAGGAAGTGGGTTAGGCTTAAATGTGCTAGTCATATGCTTCATGATGCTCTCATCATGCTTCAATTCTATCTTTTATGTGAGTATCATTGAAATCATTGCGCCACACCAGCTCCACTCCAAGCGGCAGGCTTCTTCCAAGCTTTCACCCGAGCAGGGACTTCGTTCAGCCTCGTCATCACCAACTCCAGGTCCATCCGAGTCTCTTCTCCTAGCTGCAATTCCTTGTCGATCTGACCCAAAGCACCTCGGGTCCAAGTGATATAGCCCAACGCATTCTCCAATCGGTCTTCCAACCGGAGGATAGCGAGGGCCACCTTGTTGGCAACAAGGGACCTAGCAGGATTCAGATCTCTCTCAAGCCGCTCCAGCTCTAGCTCCTTGTAACAATGTTGTGGTCGAAAAAAGATGGTCCATGAGCGAATAATTGAAGAAGATTTAGTGGCATATAGATTTCACTCAGCCAAGGAAGAACTTACCATGAAGCTTCCTGATGTCTACTAGAACTACGTCGGTATTTCCCCAAAGAGGAAGGGATGATGCAGCATAGCAATGGTAGATATTTCCCTCAGTGATGAGACCAAGGTTATCGAACCAGTAGGAGAACCAAGCAACACTACGTAAACAACACCTGCACACAAATAACAAATACTCGCAACCTAACGTGTTAAAGGGGTTGTCAATCCCTTTAGGGTAACGGCGCCAAAAATTGGCAAAAGGACGTGAGAGAGTTGTAAAAGTTGACAGATCGAATGCCAAATAAAATAAATTGCAGCAAGGTATTTTTGTATTTTTTCTTTAATAGATCTGGAAATAAAAACAAAGGAAAATAGATCGCAAAGGCAAATATAATAAAGAAGAGACCCGGGGACCGTAGTTTTCACTAGTGGCTTCTCTCGAGAAAAATAGCAAACGGTGGGTAAACAAATTACTGTTGGGCAATTGATAGAACTTCAAATAATCATGACGATATCCAGGCAATGATCATCATATAGGCATCATGTTCAAGATTAGTAGACCGACTCCTGCCCGCATCTACTTCTATTACTCCACACATCGACCGCTATCCAGCATGCATCTAGTGTATTAAGTTCATGGAGAAACGGAGTAATGTAATAAGAATGATGACATGATGTAGACAAGATCTATTTATGTATCAATAGACCCCATCTTTTTATCCTTAATAGCAACGATACATACGTGTCGGTTCCCCTTCTGTCACTGGGATCAAGCACCGTAAGATCGAACCCATCACAAAGCACCTCTTCCCATTGCAAGATAAATAGATCAAGTTGGCCAAACAAAACCCAAATATCGGAGAAGAAATACTAGGCTATAATCAATCATGCATATAAGAGATCAAAGAAGACTCAAATAACTTTCATGCATAAAAAGAGATAGATCTAATCATAAACTCAAAGTTCATCGGATCCCAACAAATACACCGCAAAAGAATTACATCATATGGATCTCCAAGAGACCATTGTATTGAGAATCAAACGAGAGAGAGGAAGCCATCTAGCTACTAACTACGGACTCGAAGGTCTACAAAAGACTACTCACGCATCATCGGAGATGCACCGATGGAAGTGGTGAACCCGTCTGTGATGGTGTCTAGATTGGATCTAGTGGTTCTGGACTCTGCAGTGGATGGAATTTATTTTCGGCGAATCCTCTAGGGTTTCTGGAATATTGGGGTATTTATAGAGTAAAGAGGCAGTCCGGGGGGCACCCGAGGTGGGCATGGCCCACCAGGGCGCGCCTGGGCCTCCAGGTGCGCCCTGGTGGGTAGTGCTCCCCTTGGAGTAGCCCCCAGGTGCTTCTTCGGCCCATTGGATGTCTTCTGGTCCAAAAAATCCACAAAAAGTTTCGCTGCGTTTGGACTCCGTTTGGTATTGATTTCCTGCGATGTAAAAAACATGCATAAAACAACAACTGGCACTTGGCTCTATGTCAATAGGTTCATGCAAAAAATGATATAAAATGACTATAAAATGATTATAAAACATCCAAGAATTCTAATATAACAGCATGGAACAATCAAAAATTATAGATACGTTGGAGACGTATCAGCGTCCCCAAGCTTAATTCCTGCTTGTCCTCGAGTAGGTAAATGATAAAAACATATTTTTATGTGGAATGTTGCCTAACATGTCACCTCCTTTTCTTTTCTTTATAGCATGGAACTTTTGGACTTTTATGTGATTCAAAGCAATAGTCTAGTTTTGACATGATAACTTAAATACTCAAGCATATCATCAAACAACTATGTCATTCAAAATATTAACGCTAAAATAAGTTATCCCTAGCGCATCATGCTCAATCATTGATCCATTCATAAAACACACTCACATATTAACTACACCCAATCCTCATGTATGATCATAGTGCCCCCTAGTTGGTGCTTTATAAAAGAAGATGGAGACTCAAATTAAAAATAAAAATTGCATAAAGTAAAAGAAAGACCCTTCGCGGAGGGAAGTAGGGATTTGTTGAGGTGCCAGAGCTCAAAGTGAAAATTGAGAACTAAAAAACATTTTGAGAGGCATACTTTTCCCACCAACAAAAACGACTTAGAGCTCCCAACACTTTCCATTCAAGATATATCATAGGCGGTTCCCAAACAGAAAATAAAGTTTATTCCTTTTTCCACCATACTTTCACTTTCCGTGGCTAACCGTATCCACGGGTGCCTTCCATACCAACACTTTTCAAGGAATTTATTATTTGACAACATAAAGTAAATTCATTTTTCATTTCAGGACTGGGCATCCCTAATACCTTTGCCTTACTCTCGTGCAATGACAAGTGAATAAACACTCATCGTGAGAATAACATATCTGGCATGGAAAATATTAGCCACCCCTCACCACCTCGCGAGTGGTATGGGCACACAAAAAAGAAATTTATTTTGAATATTAGAGATGGCACATAAAAACTTTCTTAGAACGGAAAAATACTACCGCATATAGGTAGGTATAGTGGACTCATATGGAAAAACTGGTTTAAAGGATTTTGGATGCACAGGTAGTGATCATACTTAGTGCAAAATGGAGGCTAGAAAAAGATTAAGAAGCGACAAACCAAGAAATGAATAATCTCATAAGCGAGCATTAACCATAATTAATACCGAATAATGCACAACAAGTAGGATGTAATTTCATTGCATGACTATTGACTTTCGTGCTTGCATAGGGAATCACAAACCTTAACACCAATATTCTTACTAAAGCATAATTACTCATCAACATGACTCACATATCACATCATCATATCTCAAAACTATTACAAGGAATCAAGTTTATTTTGTCCAATGATCTTCATGAAAGTTTTTATTATATCCTTCTTGGATATCTATCACTTTGGAACTAATTTTCATGTGATGCTTTTGATAAGCTCAAACAAATATAAGTGAAGATCATGAGCATAATATTTCTTTCTCTCAAATTAATTTAAGTGAAGCAAGAGAGAATTTCTTAAATTTTTCAATAACTCTAAAATAAATCTAAGTGAAGCAAGAGAGCATTTCTTCAAAAATACTAAAGCACACCGTGCTCAAAAAGATATAAGTGAAGCACTAAAGCAAATTCATAAATCATAAAAAATTAAGTGAAGCATAAAGAGCAATTCTAACAGTTCATGGCATAATTTAGGCTCTCTCAAACAAGTGTATTAAGCAAGGGATCAACACTAAAAGCACAAAGAAAAATAAGCAAAGACTCATATCATACAAGACGCTCCAAGCAAAACTCATAGTATGTGATGAATAAAAATATAGCTTCGAGTAAAATACTGATGGTCGTTAGAAGAAAGAGGGGATGCCACTCGTGGCATCCCCAAGCCTAGTTGCTTGCTTATCTTTGGATAATAGCTTGGGATGCCATGGGCATACCCACGATTAGGCTCTTCTTACTCCTTATTCCTTCCTACATCGTCAGATAACCCAAAACTTGAAAACTTCAATCACACAAAACTCAACAAAACCTTCGTGAGATCCGTTAGTATAAGAAAACAAATCACTACTATAAGTGTTGTTGCAAACCAGTTCATATTTTATTCTTGTATTATATCTACTATATTCCAACTTTTTTATGGCAAAAACTCTTCAAATAAAACAATAGAATCATCAAAACAAGCACTCAACACAAAGAAAACAGAATCTGTCAAAAACAGAACAGTCTGTAGCAATCTGGGTATTTTGAATACTTCCGTAACTCCAAAAACTCTGAACAATTAGGACAACCTGAGCAATTGTATATTAATATTCTTCAAAATTAATTTGTATTTTATCACTCTCTGGTTAAAAATGAAAATCATTTTTGTGAACACAAAAGTTTATGTTTTTCAGCAAGATCAAACAAGTATCACCCAAGAAGATCCTAAAGGCTTTACTTGGCACAAACACTAACTAAAACACAATCATAACAGCAGCATAATTGTGCTAACACTCAAGAAGAGGAAGCAAAAAAGCAAAAATAAATTTTATTCATTGGGTTGCCTCCCAACAAGCGCTATTGTTTCACGCCCCTAGCTAGGCATAAAGCAAGGATCTAAGTTTTGTCATCTTTGTTCTTAGATCCATAAGATGCCCTCATGATTGATTCATATGGTGGCCTAATGATTGTTCTAGGGAAGTGTTCCATACCCTTCCTTAGTGGAAATTGGAACTTAATATTGCCTTCTTTCATATCAATCACGACACCGATGCTGCCTAAAAACGGTCTGCCAAGAATAATTGGACAAGACGGATTGCAATCAATACCAAGAACAATAAAATCTATGGGCACATAATTCCTATTTGCAAGGATAAGAACATCATTAATTCTTCCCATAGGATTTTTAATAGTAGAATCCGCCAAGTGCAAATTTAAAGAACATTCTTCAATATCGGTAAGACCAAGCACATCACATAAAGATTTCAGGATTGTAGAAACACTAGCACCCAACTCACATAAAGTAAAACACTCATAATTTTTAATCTTGACTTTGATAGTAGGTTCCCATTCATCATGTAGTTTTTTGGGAATTGAAACTTATAATTCCAATTTTTCTTCTAAAGCTTTCATCATAGCATCAACAATATGTTTAGTAAAAGCTTTATTTTGTTCATAAGAATGGGGTGAATTTATCATGGATTGCAACAAAGAAATACAATCAATCAAAGAGAAACTATCATAATTAAAGTCCTTGTAATCCAAAAGAGTGGGAACATCACTAGTTAAAGTTTCAACCTCTTCAAATGCACTTTTATCAATTTTCTCAGCAAGATCTTCACCCTCTGAATTATCAGGACGCCTTCTAGCTAAAGTTGACTCTTCTTCAGTCCCTTTTTCATCAATCTTAATTTTACTAAACAAGGAGTCAATATAAGAAACACCAATCATTTTAAGATCTTCATCACTTTTACGAAAGCAATCACTAAAAACACTTTTTCTAAAAATTCTCTTTTAGCTCTAAGCATAACGGTTGTTTTCTTACGTTCATCCATAGAAACATAAAGAGATTTAATTGATTCCTCGACCTTAGGCACAAAAAAATTCATCTTGATATTTTCTATATCATGAGAAATTCTATCAACACTTCTACACAAATTATCAAGCTTTTTCAACTTTTCTTCTATGGTAGTGTTGAAAACTTTTTGTGTTTGATAAATTCTTTAATATTATTCTCAAGATCAGAGGTGTTCCTATTATTATTATAGGACAGATTTCCATAGGAATTACCAAAATTATTAGAGGAATTACTAGGAAAAGGCCCAGGATTAAAATTACCTCTATAAGCATTGTTATTGAAATTGTTTCGCAAGATAAAATTTTTATCCATGGCATCACTATTTTGCTCAATCAAAGTAGACAAAGGCATATCATTGAAATCAATAGAAGCACTTTTGCTAGCAACCAATTTCATAAGAGCATCAACTTTTTCACTCAAAGAAGAAATTTCTTCAATAGAATTAACTTTTTACTAGTAGGAGCTTTTTCGGTATGCCATTGTGAATAATTTGCCATAATATTATCAAGCAATTTGGTAGCTTCACCCAAAGTAATTTCCATAAAAGTACCACCCGCGGTGGAATCTAAAAGATTACGAGAAACAAAATTCAACTCTGCATAAAATTGTTGCATGATCATCCAAAGATTTAACACATGAGTTGGGAATTCCTTGGCATCATTTTCATCCTTTCCCAAGATTATGCAACATGCTCATGTTCAAGTTGCTTGAAATTCATGATCTGGGTTCTAAGGGAAATATTTTTTGCGGGCGGAAAATACTTAGTGGTAAAAGCATCTTTGCACTTGTTTCAAGAATCGATACTATTGCGAGGAAAAGAAGAAAACCAATTTTTTACAGAATCACGCAAAGAAAACGGAAATAATTTCATCTTCACAACATCATTGTCCACATCTTTTTTCTTTTGCATATCGCATAATTCGATGAAGGTATTAAGATGGGACGCGACATCCTCATTATGAGTACCGGAAAATTGATCTTTCATAACAAGATTCGGCAAAGTAGTATTAATATCACAATACTCTGCACTAGTGGGCTAGTGGCGGGAGGAGCAAGCGGAGTGCCAATAAAATCATTGTTGTTGGTATTTGAGAAATCACACAACTTGGTGTTCTCTTGAGTCATGGTGACTACACAACAAGATTGCACTCAAAAACAAATCCGGCAAGAAAATGGCGAACGAAAAAGGGGGCGAATAAAATGGCAAATTTTTGTGAAGTGGGGGAGAGGAAAACGAGAGGCAAATGGCAAATAATGTAAATTGCAAGGAGATGAGATTTGTGATTAGGAACCTGGTAGATGTTGATGATGTCTCTCCGGCAACGGCGCCAGAAATTCCTTTTGATGTCTGCTAGAACTACGTTGGTATTTTCCCAAAGAGGAAGGGATGATGCAGCACAACAACGACAGGTATTTCCCTTAGTGATGAGACCAAGGTTATCGAACCAGTAGGAGAACCATGTAACACTATGTAAATAGCACTTGCACACAAATAACAAATACTCACAATCGGATGTGTTAAAGGGGTTGTCAATCCCTTTCGGGTAACAGCGCCAGAAATTGGCAAACGGACGTGAGAGAGTTGTAATAATTTGATAGATCAAATGCTAAAATAAATTGCAGCAAGGTATTTTGGTTTTAATAGATCTGAAAATAAAAGCAAAGGAAAATAGATCGCACAGGCAAATATAATAAAGAAGAGACCTGGGGGCCGTAGTTTTCACTAGTGGCTTCTCTCGAGAAAAATAGCAAACGGTGGGTTAACGAATTACTGTTGGGCAATTGATAGAACTTTAAATAATCATGACGATATCCAGGCAATGATCATTATATAGGCATCACGTCCAAGATTAGTAGACCAGCTCCTGCCTGCATCAACTACTATTACTCCACACATCAACCGCTATCTAGCATGCATCTAGTGTATTAAGTTCATGGAGAAACAGAGTAATGCAATAAGAATGATGACATGATGTAGGCAAGATCTATTTATGTAGAAATAGACCCCATCTTGTTATCCTTAATAGCAATGATACATATGTGTCGGTTCCCGTTGTGTCACTGGGATCAAGCACCGTAAGATTGAACCCATCACAAAGCACCTCTTCCATTTGCAAGATAAATAGATCAAGTTGGCCAAACAAAACCCAAATATTGGAGAAGAAATACGAGGCTATAATCAATCATGCATATAAGAAATCAAAGAAGACTCAAATAACTTTCATGGATAAAAAGAGATAGATCTGATCATAAACTCAAAGTTCATCGGATCCCAACAAACACACCGCAAAAGAATTACATCATATGGATCTCCAGGAGACCATTGTATTGAGAATCAAACGAGAGAGAGGAAGCCATCTAGCTACTAACTGCGGACCCGAAGGTCTACAAAAGACTACTCACGCATCATCGGAGGGGCACCAATGGATGTGGTGAACCCCTCCGTGATGGTGTCTAGATTGGATTTGGTGGTTCTGTACTCTGCGGTGGCTGGAATTGATTTTCGTCGACTCCCCTGGGGTTTCGGGAATATTGGGGTATTTATAGAGTAAAGAGGCGGTCCGGGGGGCACCCGAGGTGGTCACAACCGACCAGTGCTCCCTTTGGAGCAGCCCCAAGGTGCTTCTTCGGCCCATTGGATGTCTTCTGGTCCAAAAAAATCCACAAAAAGTTTCGCTGCGTTTGGACTCCGTTTGGTATTGATTTCCTGCGATGTAAAAAATATGCAAAAGCCAACAACTAGCACTTGGATCTATGGCAATAGGTTAGTACCAAAAATGGATATAAAACGATTATAAAACATACAAGAATGATAATAGAACAACATGGAACAATTGAAAATTATAGATACGTTGGAGACGTATCACTTCCCGCTAAACTCCTCGCAAACTTCCTCAACGTGCACCTCTAAGGCATCCTTCTTTTCGGTCAACTGGGGGACTTTCTCCTCCAGAGTTTGCCTCTCCTGGGCGAAGGCACCAACGGTAGCTTTGAGGTCCTTGATCTCATCATCCAGCTTGCCGGCTGAAGCTAGATTCTCCTCGACAAGTTTGGTCTTGGTCATGGCTTCCTTCTAGGCCAACGCCAGATCCTTGTCTTTACTCTCTAGAGCATGCTTCATGGTTTCTAAAGAAATAGAATTCCTAAGCCTCGTTAAGAGTTGGATGTTCTCACTACGAACATCTGTTAGAGCGAAATGATTCGGATAAAAAGGGAAAAAATAAAATACGGCTACCAGATGGAGGAAACAACTTACCTCCTAGGGTTTTCTTCTCTTGCTCGAGTCAGGCATTCTTGAGCTTCTCGGCCTCCAGATCGAGTCAAAGAGGCGCCACCTCCTTCTCCATCGTAGCATAGTGGGATCCATCTCACAAGAACTCTACAACATGCAAGAAACAGACAGTCGAAAGACTCAAAAGAGAAACCAAAGCAGTAACTCACAAACATCGGGGCAGGCACCGCTGGAAGGAATAAGTTAGACCAGTACCTGATCCCGAAGTACTCTCTGACTACCAAGTGGATCGAGATGGATCAGTACCAGATCCTGAAGTATCCTCTGATTACCGAGTGGACTACTCACTCGGTCATACCCCCTAGGGGAACAAACTTAACCAGTACCAAATTCTCAAGTACGTTTTGGTTACCGAGTCGACCGTGCACTACCAAGTGGAACAAGCTCTATTAGTACCATATCTTGAAGTACCCTCTGACCTACCTTCACTCGGCCATCCCTTGAGTCGGTGATGAAGAATATAGAGGACGACAACATAAGACGACATGCTTCACTCAGTTGACTTCTGAATCGGTAATGAGGAAAGTTCTACCTATTACCTCGTCAACACACGAGTGTCGCCAGGCATCCCAAACACCTAATGATAGTTCTAAAGACTACCGTCGATTGCCTGCTGTAAGTGCATCTAGTGCCCCTTAGAGATTTTGGTGTATTGAAGACTTATAGGTTAAGGGACTGATGCGTTTGTGAGTGTACATAGGTCTATAAGTATATGAGGATTTTGATATTTACAGAGAAAGTCGACCCCTAAAAATGAAGTTCTTCGACTGAAGACTTTGTATTTCTGAAGACTTTCTGGAGACTTTGAAAGTGAAGAAATTGGTGTAATCCTGAAGACTTGGTATTCATTCGAGGAACATGAAGCGTGAAGACTTTTGTTTTCGTAGTTTCTTTTTCTCTTTCTTGAGTCATAGGAAACACCGTACTGTTAAAGGGGGTCGAGGAAATACTACGGAAAAATTTCCAAGTGATGCTCAACTCAAATCCTACACCTACCAATCCCTTCGAGTGAAGCCATTGGAAATCTCATACAGTTCAGTCAATTTCTTCAGTGACAGAGACGAAGTTCTTCTATCTCCAAGGAATTTGTTCTGACTGAGGATTTAGGAATTCGCCAGTGCGGATTGCCTACACTATGAGGAACATGATAGCCCTGAGGAATTTGATACTCAAAATTCCGACCGTTGCTGTGCTATGCGCCAGCTGTCCCAAAATATCTACCCACCTAATGGTCATATCATTGAAGGGCATTTATGTCTTATCATGTCAGGCTACTCCCTAGGCTATAAATAGCCGCCCCTACAACCACTAGCTAGTTGAATGCTCCGAGAGAAACTGACACTTGTCATCTGAGAGCATCCCATCCTCCGAGGACTTTGAATGAAAATCATCAAGTGAGGAAAACCCAAACCCAAACACCTACAAACACAAAGTGATTGAGCATCACTAAAGAGATTGATCCTGCGTGGATCCGACGCTTGTTACCTTTGAAGACTGTGCATCTTCCAGACGGTTAGGCGTCATGGTATAGAGCATCCAAGAGGAAATTGTGGATCGCCGAGTGACCGAGTCTGTGAAGGTTTGGAAGTCACCTAAAGACTTACCACGAGTAATTGGGCGAGGTCTGTGTGACCTTAGCTCAAGGGAAATACGGTGAGGACTGAGTGTCCAGAGCTGCGTGTTCAGGACTGGGTGTCCAGGACTGTGTGTCCTCAGGTTTAAATACCTATCCGCCCTATCCAGACGTACAACTGTCACAACAGTTGGAACTGGTCTACCAAATCATTGTCTTCACCGAGCTAACTGAAGACTTTCTCTATTTCCTCAGCTCAATTTCTTCAGTCTGTTTGTCTTCATTCTGTTTATCCTGTGTTTACGCTTTTTGTACTCTGTGCTTGTTTTCATTTCATCATGAAGACCATGCTCATGTTCTGTTATGTTTACTTCTGAGTACTTATTCCGCTGTAAGTAGTTCTTCATTCAGGAATTTCCTGACCCTGAAATTCCTCAGTGAAGAATTCATAAAAATCGCATATTCACCCCCCCTCTAGTCGATATAACGCACTTTCAATTGGTATTAGAGAAAGGTACTCCCTTGTTCTATGTGATTTTGGTTTAACCACCTGGAGTTTTAGTCATGTCGACCACAGGAATGAAGACTGTGACTTGCCCCATCTTTGAAAGTCATGATTATCCCAAGTGGAAGGCCATGATGAAGAAGCGCCTCGTGGCGATGAACAGCAAACTCTGGACCGTCACCGAGATTGGTCTTACTGACATATGCAAGATGGCGGAGGCTGATGATATTCGCAAATACACACTTCTCAACCTCATGGCGAAGGACATCATCTGCTCCAGCTTGTCACAAAATCAGTTCAGGAACGTTATGCATCTCAGCCATGCGAAACTCATCTGGGACCGACTCTCTGAGGTCTATGAAGGTCATAGATCTCACCATGATCCCTGGTTCGAATAATTCATGGAATCGCGCAAGGCTATGACTTTCAATCCAGAGACATCATCCTCTGCACCATGCCTTATGGCAAAAGGTGCCAAGGTAACTGACTGCTACTTATCTGAGTCAAGTGATGATGAATTTGGTGATGAATTTGGAACCAGTTATGTCAAACTTGCTTCCCTTGCCACTAAACAACAAAGAGCTCTGGAAAAAGTTCAAAACATGCTAGATAAAAGCGAGGATATGTTGGGCGAGGAAATGGATCGCACTAAAATTTTGACTGAAAATCTTCAGAGACTTCAGTCCAAGTTTGACAATCTTCAAGGTCATCATAACACTCTCCTATCTGATCATGAGAAGCTTTCTTATGAATTTCTTCAAATAAAGCAAGATCTTGAGCAGTTAAGAGTGAGTTATGAAGATCTTCAGAAGGAGCGTGATTCATTACTTTCTCAACAGATCATCGCTACTCAGGATGAATTTATTCCTCCATGTTTGAAGTGCATTGAACGTGAAACTGCTAATTTTTCACCTGAATGCTCAAATACTTCCATTGCTGCAAATTCTTCATCTGCCTCTGCTATCACTAATTCCTCATCTGAGGACATTGGTAGTATCACTGATAATGTAGGGCTGAAGGAATTGTATATGACAGGCATGTACAAAATCCTGAAAGGGCACCAGGCTCTTTGTGATGTGCTTAAAAAGCAGATCCTCAATAGGAACCCTAGGAAAGAGGGTATTGCCTTTGAGAGGAAACTCAATGCTGATGGGACCTACTGGAAACCTGAGTAGTATCCCAAAACCTCATGGGTTGCTGCAAAGGGACCTTCAGTGGATCCATCTACTTTATCTGGCTTTACATGTGAATCTTGATATTCTTCTGATGAGTCAATTGACTCCAACTATAAACTGTTCAAAACACAGAATGGTGAAGTATTTGCTAGATATGTTGGCACTAACTACAGGAACGGTCCTCCTATGAAGAAAATCTGGGTTCTCAAAAGGTGCCTTCAAAATCTTCAAGTGAATGTCATCATGACACCACCTGTGAAGAATAGGAACCCCAGATCAAATTCTTCATATGGATCCAAGTCCTCATACGGACCAAACTTCTCACATGGATCAAATTCCTCAAAAGGATCAAAGTCCTCATATGAGCATCATCATGCTAACCCGTCTGTCTCGCAGGGAAGAACTAAGGATTATGGATATGTGCATTATTCTTCAAATCATTATTCTTCATAAGTCCTCGAGGAATTTCTCTGCTTACTCTTATGCTTACCCTAACCCCTCTTATGTGAAACGGAGTGGATTGGCATATATGCCATCTTTCTCTTATGGAGCTCACAATATGATGAACTCTTTGACACCCCATTAGATGTGGGTGGTGAAGAAAAACAACTAACCTCTTATGCAGGGTCAGGTCTCCAGACGAACTTAATCGTCTAAAGAATTTGCTGGAGACCTGAATGTGCTTGAAAGGACGCAAGCTAATCATGAAGAAATGAATTTTCATTTCTCACGTCCTCATACCGCTTTACCTGTTTTATTGCTTGATGAACTTGATCTGATGAAATTCATACCATATTCTTCTCTGATGAAGTATATGAGTTCATAAGCTGCACTAATTCATCTGCAGGATGATCAACCCAAAGCCACTGAGTGGGTCCTCGATAGTGGATGTACAAATCACATGACTGGTGACAGGAGCTTATTGATGGACACTGCTTTATATCCATCACATCTGAAGCATATCACCTACGCTGACAAAGGCAAAAGCAAGGTACTGGGTCTAGGTAAAGTTGCAATCTCAAAGGATCGACACATGGACAAAGTCATGCTTGTCGAGTCCTTAGGGTTCAACCTCATGTCTATCTCAATGCTTTGTGATCTTGATATGGTTGTTGTCTTTCGCAAGTATCATTGTATTGTGATCATGGAAGCAGACAATTCCAAAGTCTTCGAAGGATTTAGGAGAGGAGATTTGTATATTGTTAATTTCTCTACAGGACCACAACCTACTACATGCATACTTGCAAAAGCTTCAGAAAGCTGGCTATGGTATCGTCGACTTGGTCATGCTAGCATGAGGAATTTGCACACACTCGCGAAGAAGAAGCATGTCATTGGCATTGAAAATGTCAAATTCCTCAAGGATCACTTGTGCGGAGCCTGTGAAGCTGGAAAGATGACCAAGGCCAAGCATCCAGCGAAGACTAACATGACTACTTCTCGACCATTTGAATTACTTCACACGGATCTCTTTGGACCTACTCACTATGCCACATTTACTAATGTTGCATCCTTATGTGGCTTTGTTATTGTTGATGATTATTCTCGATATACATGGGTCCATATCATCACTTACAAAACTGAAGTGCAGGAAGTTTTCAAACGATTTTCATCGAGGGCTTCAACCAACTTTGGTGTGAAGATCAAGCACATCAGAACTGATAATGGAACTGAGTTCAAGAACACTGGTCTTGATGACTATCTTGATGAACTTGGTATTACTCATGAGTTATCTGCTCCTTATACTCCTAAGAAAAATGGCGTCGTGGAGCGCAAGAAGAGGACTCTTGTTGAGATGGCATGCACTATGCTTGATGAGTACAAGACGCCTCCTCGCTTTTGGCCTGAGGCAATTGATACTGTGCGCCACATCATCAACAGGGTATATCTTCACAAATTCTTCAAGAAGACCGCATATGAACTCCTTACTGACAAGAAACCCAATGTGAGTTATTTCAAAGTCTTCGGTGCTAAATGTTGGATTAGAGACCCTCATCACAGTTCTAAATTTGCATCGAAAGCACATGAAGGTTTTATGCTCGGTTATGGTAAGGACTCGTACACCTACAGAGTCTTCAACACCTGTCATCACAAGGTTGTTGAAACCGTAGATGTGCGGTTTGATGAAACTAATGGCTCGCAAAGAGAGCACCTACCTCCTGTGACAGATGAAATACCTCCTGAGGAATCTATTAAGTTCAAGGCTACAGGGGATGTCATTCCTACTGAAAAATCTGCTAAAGAAGTTATTCCAGAACATGAAGAACGTCATGTTGATGCACCTGAGGAAAATGATGCTGAAGAAAATGCTGATCGAATTCCTCAATGACAACCCGCTCATCCTCGCGTCGCAAATGAAGTGCAAATTGAGAAAATCTCCAGCGACATCAACATTCCAGGTCCTCTCACACGCTCAAGAGCTTCACATGTATCTAACTTTTGTGGGCACTTTGCTTTCGTCTCTATCATAGAGCCCACTAAGAGATGAAGCATTTCTGGAGCCTGAGTGGATTCAAGCTATGCAAGAGGAATTACATCAATTCGAGCTCAACAACGTCTGGGAACTGGTCAAACGTCCAGATCCTCGAAAGCACAATATCATCGGCACAAAGTGGATCTACCGCAACAGGCAAGATGAAAATGGCCTTGTGGTGAGGAATAAGGCACGACTTGTAGCTCAAGGCTACACACAGGTTGAAGGAATTGATTTCGATGAAACTTTTGCACCTGTTGCTAGACTTGAAGCTATTCGCATATTACTTGCTTATGCTAACCATCATGATATCACTTTATATCAAATGGATGTGAAAGTGCATTCCTCAATGGTAAGCTTGAGCAACAAGTATATGTTGCTCAACCCCCAGGTTTTTAAGATCCAAAGCATCCTGACAAAGTCTTCAAACAGAATAAGGCCCTCTATGGCCTCAAGTAGGCCCCACGGGCGTGGTATGATAACTTGAAGGAATTCCTCATGAAGAAAGGCTTCAAACCCGGTTCACTTGATCCAACTCTTTTCACTAGATCTTATGATGGTGAATTGTTTGTGTGCCAAATATATGTTGATGATATTATCTTTGTGAAAGTGCTAGTGATCGACTAGAGGGGGGGTGAATAGGCGATATTTATGGAAGTCTTCAAAACATGTAAGTTTCGAAGACAAACGATAGAAATAAACCTATTACCATGCAGCGGAAGGTAGACTACACTAGGCAATCCATAGTCAAGTATTCAATGAAGTGAAAGCACAATGACTAATAGCAGCTAGGCAGTAAGGATCAGGTAGGAAGATATTGTGAGACCAATCAGAACAAGTAATCATTCCGTGAAGCCAAATGGTGATGCAATCGTACAATGACTTCACAAGGACCAACAGTAAGTAAAGGGAAGGGAAGGATGAAACCGGTGACTCGTTGAAGATAATGATTTGTTGGACCAGTTCCAGTTGTTGTGACAACTGTACGTCTGGTTAGGGAGGCTAAGATTCAACTCAGAGGACCTCGTCTTCACCTTATTCCCCTTGAGCTAAGGACACCCAGTCCTCGCCCAATCACTCTGGTAAGTCTTCAAGGTAGACTTCCAAACCTTCACAGACTTCATTCACCGGCGATCCACAATGACTCTTGGATGCTCAGAATGCGACGCCTAACCGGCTGGAGGATTCACAGTCCTCAAGTGTAATAAGTCTTCAGATCACACAGACAGGAAGAGTTAAGTGATGGCTAACACTCTTTGGCTCTGGGTGTTTAGGGCTTTATCCTCGCAAGGAATTCTCTCTCAAAGGCTTCGAGGTGGGTTGCTCTCAAACGACAAAAGTTGTACTCTAACTCTGAGCAGCCAACCGTTTATGGTTGTAGGGGGTGGGCTATTTATAGCCACTAGGCAACCCGACCTGATTTGTCCGAAATGACCCTGGGTCACTAAGGAACTGACACGTGTTCCAACGGTCAGATTTCAAACACACACGGCAACTTTACTTGGGCTACAAGGAAAGCTGACTTATCCAACTCTGGACAAGACTTGCTCTCATAGTCTTCACTCGAAGACATAGGATTTTGGTTAAGCATCACTTCAGTCATTCTGACTGGTTCTCTTGGACCCCACTTAACAGTACGGTGGTTCCTATGACTCAACAAAGAAAAACACAGAGCAACGAAACTGCTAAGTCTTCGCGCTCCATAGTCTTCACGCGATGTCTTCTCTTGTCATAGTCTTCAATGTGAATGTCTTCACATACCACCTTTGACTTCAATGTCTTCATACATTTTTAGGGGTCATCTCTGGTAGGAAAACCGAATCAATGAGGGACTTCTACCTGTGTTATCCTGCAATTCTCACAAACACATTAGTCCCTCAACTAGGTTTGTCGTCAATACTCCAAAACCAACTAGGGGTGGCACTAGATGCACTTACAATCTCCTCCTTTTTGGTGATTGATGACAAACTAGTTGAAGTTTTCAACGGGGAATAAAATATGTGAAATTGTAAAGGATAGGTTATTGTCTTCATAAGTGGCAAAGGCTCCCCCTGAAGATGTGCATATAAGTAATTTGCTTTTGGTATGCAAATGCACATGGCAGGTTGTACTTGTGGAGATCCTCTTCAACTTATGATGAAAATTCATCATGCATGAAAAAGTATGTGAAGATAATGACATGCATAATGAAAAATGGACGTATGCAAAATGATCAAAGTGCGGAATTTATCGTCGCACATGCGGAATTTATCATCGCATCGCAGAATAGCAAATAAGTAGCAGACGACCATCAAGTTTTAAGTGTTACAACTCAAAGAACCAAATGTATCAAAACGAGAGTTGTAAACACTAGGCAAAATATAAAGCAACCGCCCATATGGACCCGCTTGAAGACTATCAAACTCATATGCTTCTCCCCCTTTTGTTAGTAAGGACCAAAAAGGTTTGAAGACATAGAGCGTCTACTCGTTCCCATGAGGAGTAGGTGAATCAGCAAGGTCGTCGGTGTTGTTAGGCGGTGCAGACGAACTCGGGGCAGTGTCAATGCGTGCAGAAGTAGGAGGCGGTGAAGTAGCATCGTCTTCGTCATCGATCACTCTGGCATTCATAGTTGCCGTGGAGGAAGAGAACTCAGAGTCTTCAAGAGACGGAGTTCATCGTAGCACAGTCCTTCTTGGAGGTGTGGAGTCAAACTTGAAGCGTTCAGAGAAGCCATCCTCTTGAAGATCATCCTCAGAGCACATAAGCGTTAGTCCTTTCCATGTACGCCGATAGGTTTCATGGGCAACAAAGGAATTCTTGGTGGCAAGATTGCGAATCATGTTTACGTCCACCAAGAGGCTTTGCATTTGGCGCTTCAGCCAGTCATGATGCCTATCCTATTTCTGATAAAGGGCAACCAGAAGCTCTCGGTCGTTGAGAACACAAGATCGCTTCTTGGGCCATTGGGCAATGGTGCTTTCAGTGGCTTCAGTGAGGGCACGATGAGCTGCACGTGTAGTACCAGCCAGAGGATAAACACGAGTGACTGCTTCAACTCCTTCAATGTTTTGAGAGAAGCTTTGGTGCTCAGCATTCTGAAGACTAAGAGGCTTCTTGGCAGGCTCTGGATAGATGGCTTCAACGGACATATCAACGTCAGGCAGAAAGATCCGATGATTGCGAGCAGAGGGATGATATGAGACAGCTGAGTGTAGTTTGATCAGCCACATTATCCATGGAGCGTAAAACTTCAGGCCAAAAAGATCAGATCCTGATGCAGCAAGTTGGCGAATGAAGAAGTCTTGTGCATTGAAGCATTTGCCGTGAAGAATATAAAAGACCAAAGTCTTCATTGCACCTTCCAGCTTTGCATGTGGAGAATGTCCTTTGATGGGCCAGAGAGTTCGCCTGATAATGTGATAGATAGTGCGTGGCAGATACTCAAGGTCTTCAACAAGGAACTCCTTAGGATAGGCAGCATCTGGAGGCAAAGGCTTCATCATGCTAAGCATCTGACTCATGTTTGCTTCAGGCTTCTGAAAGATGCTCTCCATAGCTGCACTGTGAAGCTGACAACCAGGTTCATAAAGATCTCCAGGAGTGGGCAGACCAGTGAGCTCAATGATATCAAAGGCTTTGGCTTCGTGATGAACATTGCCGATCATCCACTCAAGGACCCAAGTCTTCGGATCTCTGTTGTAGCCATGAATGTGAAGAGTGGCATAGAATTGGAGCAACAATTCTTCGTTCCAGTGCTCTTTGTCGGTGACGAACGGCAACAATCCAGACTCTTTGAAGCAATCCAGAGCTTCTTCCAAGCAAGGCAGACCAGTTATGGCTTCAGTGTCAAGACGCATATGAGGGAAAATACGACCTTGATTGTATAGAATGCATGAGTAATAACTTCGCTGCGGATAGCTCCAGAACGATCAGAAGATATTCTTTCCCTTGAGTAGGGGTTCTTGGCGCTATTGAAGAAGGTGTTGTCTGCTTTGAAGCTGTTGACATTAAAAGATCTGGGTACCAATGCAGGACCTGGAAACCCAGGCAACCTTGGCATTGGCTTCTGTACCTGAAGCCTGTGCTCAATGTGATAGTCAAACTGAGGACCAGCAGCAGGCGCAGGAACAGGAGCAGTTGCATCATTGGCTTCATTGACTTCTGGCACATTGGTTGGTGCAGGCTCCACATTTGTGTCAGCCATGACTGCGTCATTGGCTTCATTTGTGTTGGTGGTGGCAGCCTCAAGATTCTCAACCTCCACTTGATGAGCTGGAGGGTCGGGCACAGACATGTTCTCCTCGAGAACAACTTCTTCAGTAATGGGGGGAGTAGGGACACGTTCTTCTTCTTGTGTGTCGTCGGCTGATGCAGCCGGAATGTCTTCAGCAGCTTTAGCCTCAGACTCGGAGACATTCATAGTAGGAGTGGCATCTTGAAACACTTGACGTGCAATAGATTGGTGAGGCACTTCTCCTTCTGGAATGCTCGAAAGAGAGACTTGAGGCCTTGGTCCTTTGCGAAGCCTGTGTAACGCTGGCGACGCCTTTGAAGATGGAGTTGGCTGGGCCTCAAGGTCATCTTCTTCTTCTTGCCGGGGTGGTGTGACTTGTTGTTGTGGGTGATCAGCCCATGATGCATCCTGAGCAATTGGCGTCACAGGACGACCAATGCTGATGAGTTCGCTGTGCGTAAGCACAGGCGATGATACCAGTTGGTGCTCGATCTGAGGAAGAACTACATCATCTTCAACATTGTCATGGTGACCAATGTCTTCAGCAGCGGTGGGATCAACTGCTGGAATGCCTTCAGCTTCATGAGCCTCTATGGAAGCAGGCTCATGGACAATCAGCTGGCGCTCTTGATGTTCAGCTGCAGGGCGAACCATTGAGATAGGTTCAACAACTAAGGGCTCTGTGGGAACAGCCCGATCCTTCTTGGTTTTGCGCTTCTTCTTGGAGTGAGCAGTATTAGAGGCTTCAGGATGTTTCCTCTTTCTAGCTTCAGCCTCAGCAGTCCTCGTCTTCTTCAGTTCTGAAGCAGTTGACCTGACCTTTGGCTTCGAGCCAGTCATGCTGGCTGGGAAGACAATGGGATGTGCTTCCTTCCTTGGTGCTTCGGGTTCGGCCACAGCTGGCTTCTTCTTCTTCTTTGCAGCCATCCTGGGATCGATGCCAGGACGACCAAGAGCCTTGCGCTTCTCAGCCTCATTGTAGGCTTGCACACACTTGTCAGCCAGGCTCTTCATGCGCTCACGAGAACCTTGAGCTTCTTCACACTTCTTGAGAAAGGCTTCTTTGAGCTTGTGCAGCATGATCTTGAAGTTTTTGACCTCTTGCATGTTGAGCTCTGCCATGTGCTTCTTGAACTGAGCTTTCTCATAGTCAATTTTGTGCTTCAGCTCAACTATGCGCTAAGCTAGAGCTAGCTCAGAAGCAATGGCACCAGAGAAGACGACGCTGAGGCCAATTGGAAGTTGCAGATCCTCAAAGCTGAGATTGGGGGGTTTCAAACCACTCATCAATGAAGTTGTGGATAATTGCCACATCAAAGAGAGGCAAATCATTGAAGATTTCTGCTTCTCCTTTGCTCTTGATCAGTTGCTCAAGAGCGTCATCTGCAAGATCTTCATCGCTGGACAGATCAATGGCATCGTTGCGCAGAATAGCAACAGCAGTCAGTTCTTGGCTGGTGTGTTGCAAGGGCATCTTTACTCTCGAGGGCTTGGAGATGCGTGACAAATCTTTAGACTGCACACTGTCTTCAGGAGGTGCAGTAGCCAGTGGCTTCGCCTGTGAGATTTTTGGTGCTGAGGCAGGCTTTGAAGCTTTAGGCTTCTTCAGTTTCTTTGGCTTCGGCAGTGCAGTCGCTTCATCAGATTCAGCGTCATCCGCAGGCTCATCCACGGCTGTCCCTTGAACCATGATATGAGTGATGAGACCTTCCAGGTTGTAGAAGGGCCCAACAAGATTGGGTTCAGCTTCACGGGTGCCATCGGCACGGGGAGCAGAAGGACCAGGGTTGAAGTCTAGTCCCAATGACTTCTTGTTTTGCTTAGACGAATTCTTGGCAAACTGGAAGTTGCGTTTGAACAGATTGTCGTCACGACACCATAGCAATGACGATGGGTGTGCATCCGCAGGCTGTGGTCCACGGACCATGCAGGGATAGAAGCCTTGTTCAATGGCTTCATCTCTGGACCTGGGTTGAAGATTTCTGTATAGGATGTCTCCCCATGGTCGCTTGATGGCATTTTTCTCAGCATATTCCTGGGTCACAAACCTGTACTTGAACCATTGTTCTGCCCAATATCTTCGAATCCATTGGATTCGGGTCTTGCGCTGATTGTAATCCTCTTCAGGATCTGTCTTGTAAAGCTCTGAGAGGTCATCAGGCAAATCTCTTGACGTTCCCCCATGACGCCGTCTGCCACCCTTCCTTACTGATTTCTCTGCAGCCATGAACTTCAAACTGAATGGCTTCACCATGTTCAAAGGCTTCAAAGGCTTTTGCTTGCTGGACAAACAGGAACTGGCTTCGGGAGAGTTAATGTGACGCTGTAAGAATTCTGCAAACGAATGCAGACTATGAGAACCAAGGGATTCTCCCACGGACATGTACCTATGACAGCATTAGAGATGCGAGGGAAGGGGAAGAGGTCATATGCATTCTCAGAAGATTTTGAAGACAAATCAGTTTAGGAGACATTGACCTTATCGTGCGAAGACATTCACTTATATGTTGAGAGTTGGTTCCAGATTTGTACCAATCCGCGAATAAGTACAAGTGAGGAATCTAACTAGATATGAAGCTTAAGTGAACATTCTAGGCAGTATGAGATGCAGACAGGATAGATCTAACATTGTATAGGCAGAAACTGCTTGTGGTAGAAAGTGATGAATCTATAGGATCAAAGGGGCCATAAAAGGAAGTTTTATTTACCACACGAAGAACTGCTAGAAGGAGAGGGAGATGAGGCCGAGCAGTTCGATCGTCCGTGCCCTAACTTGGCGACGGAGGACACCTACGGCGACGGCGGAGAGGATGATGTCCGCGGCCGGCGTGAAGACGGCATCGGAGAGGTCGCGGCAGCTAAGTGCTTCGTCGCCGGCGTCATCGAGGGCTAGCGGTGGCGCTAGGGTTTGTGCGAGAGTGGAAGAAAGGATAATGACTGTGGTGAGGCATGTATTTATAGGGACAGGGACGGCACAGTGTTATTACACAGGTGCCCCTGGCGATTCACATCTGAAGGACACGTGGCCATCATGCAACATATCGGAGGTTGTTCCACGTTCCCACGCACGCCTGGATTGTCGGGTGGTCGTTCCCACTTCTCCGGGTTTCGGGTGAAGGAATTAGCATTGAAAGCGGACTTAATGTTTGTCTCTGTATCTTCTGCTGACAAGGACGCAGAGAAGACATTCGACAGTTTCAAGAGAATGCATATGATTTGGAGAGATAGAGTTTGAGATAGAAAGCATAGAGAGGTTAGGGTCCGATCACATTCACTTAGTTCAAAAGATTCAACAAGAAGACATAGCTATAAGTGAATGTTGTAGAGGACAAAACACTAGTATATATATATATAATCAACATAGTGAAGATAATCATGAAGACAGGTTGAGATTGAAGCCAAACCAAATGTGAATACATACCAAACGTAACGCCATGAGTGAAATACTTCAAACAGAAAATTTTGGTGGTGGCGTTACCCACCGTATAGGAAGTATTAGACCCAGACACGGCGCACAATTATCATGGCGCTCCGAAGTCAAATTCCACATTAATGTATTCACACTTAGAGTGTAAGTCTTCATTGATTGAAGATATACTTTACTTCGTGTGTTGCACATCTAAGTCATCAATATGCATAAGTGTTAGGATGTGTGCCTGATCACAGGACATTTGAGGATTCCAAGATATTTAGCTCACACCGTAACTTGCAAAACCTCTTCTCATCCAAGGGCTTGGTGAAGATATCTGCCAATTGCTCTTCGGTGTTGACGTGTATGATATCAATATCTTCCTTCACAACATGATCTCTGAGAAAGTGATGACGAATTTCAATGTGCTTTGTCTTTGAGTGCTGAACTGGGTTGTTGGCAATCTTGATGGCGCTTTTGTTGTCGCAATAGAGTGGCACTTGCTTCAGATGAATGCCATAATCTTTGAGAGTTTGCTTCATCCATAGAAGCTGAGCGCAACAAGATCCAGCAGCAATGTATTCAGATTCAGCAGTGGAGAGATACACAGTTCTGCTTCTTTGAAGACCAACATACAAGTGATCGTCCCAGAAAATGACATGTGCCTGATGTAGACTTGCGATCCACCTTGTCACCAGCATAATCAGCATCTGAGAATCCAACTAGATCAAACTCTGAGCCCTTTGGATACCATAATCCTAGTGTTGGGGTGTGAGCCAAATATCGAAGAATTCGCTTCACAGCGACGTGATGCGATTCCTTTGGTGCTGCTTGGAATCGAGCACACATGCAAACACTAAGCATAATATCTGGCCTAGATGCACATAGATAAAGTAAAGAACCAATCATGGAGCGGTATACCTTTTGATCGAATTCTTTACCATTGTCGTTGGGACCCAGATGATGTTTGGCTGGCATTGGAGTCGTGAAGCCTTTGCAGTCTTGCATCCCAAATTTCTTTAGGCAATCTTTGATATACTTCTCTTGAGATATGAAGATGTGGTTGCGTTGCTGACGTATTTGAAGACCAAGGAAGAACTTCAGCTCACCCATCATGGACATCTGATATTGCTCTTGCATCATATATCCGAACTCGTCAGTGTATTTCTGATTGGTGCAGCCGAAGATAATGTCATCCACATATATTTGGCACACAAACAGTTCACTATCGTATGACTTCGTGAAGAGAGTGGGGTCGAGAGAACCAGGTTTGAAGCCTTTGCTCTTCAGGAAGTATTTGAGTGTGTCATACCAAGCCCGAGGGGCTTGTTTGAGGCCGTACAGTGCCTTGTTGAGCTTGTACACCATGTCAGGATGTTTTGGATCTTCAAAGCCAGGCGGTTGTGCAACATACACTTCTTCTTCAATCTTGCCATTGAGAAAGGCGCTCTTCACATCCATTTGATATAGAAGAATGTTATGATGATTTGCATAGGCTAGCAGTATGCGTATGGCTTCAAGTCTAGCCACAGGAGCGAATGTTTCACCAAAGTCAATCCCTTCAACTTGAGTGTACCCTTGAGCAATGAGACAAGCTTTGTTTCTGACAACTTAACCATGCTCATCTTGCTTGTTGCGATATATCCATTTGGTGCCTATTATATTGTGCTTGCGAGGATCAGGATGCTTAACCAGTTCCCATACATTATTTAGCTCAAACTGTTGAAGCTCTTCTTGCATAGCTTGAATCCATTCAGGTTCCAAGAAGGCTTCTTCAACTTTCTTGGGTTCAGATATTGAGACAAATGCGAAGTGCCCACGGAAATTTGCTAGCTGTGTTGCCCTTGAACGAGTGAGTGGACCTGGTGCATTGATGCTATCAACTATTCTCTCAATCTGTACTTCATTTGCAACACGAGGATGTACAGGACGAAGATTTTGCTCTTGCTGATCATTGTCATCGTTAGAAGTATTGTCTTCAGGTTGATCAGGTGCGGAGATGATAAGTTCCTCTTCAGGCTGAGCTTCAGAAGGTATGATTTCTCCAGTTCCCATAAGTTTGATTAATTCACTGGATGGAACTTCATCTAGCACATTTGGCAGGTGCTCTCTTTGTGAGCCGTTAGTCTCATCGAACCGCACGTCCACTGTTTCAACCACTTTATAATGAAAGAGGTTGAAGACTCTGTAGGAGTGCGAATCCTTTCCATATCCAAGCATAAAACCTTCATGTGCTTTTGGTGCAAATTTTGAAGTGTGATGTGGATCCTTGATCCAGCACCTGGCACCAAACACTCTGAAGTAACTGACATTTGGCTTCTTGCCAGTAAGGAGCTCATAGGATGTCTTGTTCAGAAGCTTGTGAAGATAAACACGGTTGATGATATGGCATGCAGTATCAATGGCTTCTGGCCAGAATTTTCTTGGAGTCTTGTATTCATCAAGCATCGTCCGGGCCATCTCAATAAGTGTTATGTTCTTGCGTTCGACGACGCCATTCTGCTGTGGCGTGTACGGAGCTGAGAATTCATGTGTGATGCCTAAGGTATCAAGATATGTATCTAGGCCAGTGTTCTTGAATTCAGTGCCATTGTCACTTCTGATGTGCTTTATCTTGGCGCCATAGTTGTTCATTGCTCGATTGGCGAAGCGTCTGAAGACATCCTGCACTTCAGTCTTGTAGAGGATTATATGCACCCAAGTATATCTTGAATAATCATCAACAATGACAAAGCCATAGAGACAAGCAGTAGTAGTAAGAGTTGAGTAATGAGTGCGACCGAAAAGATCCATGTGGAGCAGTTCGAAGGGTTGAGTCGTTATCATGATTGTCTTCGAGGGATGCTTGGCCCTCGTCATCTTTACTGCTTCACAGGCACCACATAAGTGATCCTTCTTGAACTTGACGCCCTCGATGCCTATGACATGCTTCTTCGTTGCAAGGGTGTGGAGGTTCCTCATGCCAGCATGCCCTAGCCTCCGATGCCAGAGCCAGCATTCAGAAGCTTTTGCTAGAAGACATACGGCAAGTTGTGGTCCTGCTGAGAAATCTACCATGTACAAATCATCTTTCCGATACCCTTCAAACACTAGAGACTTGTCAGATTCCATTAGAATAAGGCAACGATATTTTCCAAATATCACAATCATGTTTAAATTGCAAAGCATTGAGACAGACATTAAGTTGAAACCAAGGGATTCGACAAGCATGACTTTATCCATGTGTTGATCCTTTGAGATTGCAACTCTACCTAGACCCAATACCTTGCTTTTACCAGTGTCAGCAAATGTGATGTGACTTTTGTCAGATGGACGTAAGGTTGAGTCCATGAGAAGGCTTCGCTTGCCAGTCGTGTGATTGGTACACCCACTATCAATAATCCATTCTGAGGCAGCTGGTGTCGTACCCTACAGTGCAGTTAGGGGGATAGGCTTCACGAAGAGAATTGTGAAGCAAAAACATTTGACGAATCAGTGGATTATGAAAGCTTAGATCGAGATTTGGACTGATAGGGCGAGTAGCAAGCGATTCAGGAACAAGGTACATAATAAGACCATTTGGGCATTTGATCTTGCACCCTACAAGATTTTTAAGGTCCCCAGCAATAGCGTCAGACGATTTTGGTTTTTGTCTGGAGACCTTTCCCTGCAAAAGAGAGTTAAGCTTTCTTAGCCACCCACATCTTCAAGGGTGGCTTCGAAGCAATGAGTCTAAGTGCAGCATCTAAGAACTTTGGCTTTGGAGCCCTAGCAAAAAGTCTTGCAGGTGGACAATAGTACTCATAAGAATAAGCAGAATAGTTCTTGGTCTTATGAACATGGCGGTTTGATGAACCGCGCTCATATTTATAGGCCTGAGTATGGCTTCCCTACAAAACATTTGCATTAGTGCGACTCAGGTGAGTCCTCTATCTATATTAAGCCTTTGGGCCGTATGAAGCCTGTGGTCTGGGATTTGTTTTCTTCACTTGTGGTGTCATGACGACATTCACAGGAAGATTCTCCAAACACCTTTTCGACACCCAGACCTTCTTCATAGGCGGCCCATTCCTGAAGTTAGTACCAATATACCTGGCAAACACTTCACCATTCTGATTCTTAAACAGTTTATAGTTTGCATCAAAGGATTCATCAATAACAATGGGATTAGCACAAGTGAAGCCAGATAGGGTGGATGGATCCGCTGAAGGTTCCTTTGCAGCAACCCATGTGGTTTTGGGGTACTGCTTAGGTTTCCAGTAAGAGCCATCAACATTCATTTTCCTTTTGAACCCAACACCCTCTTTCCTAGGGTTTCGGTTCAGGATCTGCCTTTTGAGGACATCACATAGTGTCTGATGCCCTTTGAGACTTTTGTACATCCTTGTTTCAAGCAGTGTCTTCAACCTAGCATTCTCATCAGCAATAGCAGTGGTATCCTCAGCAGAGGGGTTAGTTACCACATCAACAGTTGAAGATATTGCAATAGTAGCAGCAGTAGAACATTCAGCAACAGAAGTAGCGTTATCACGCTCAATGCATTTAAGACATGGTGGTTCAAATCCTTCCTGAGCTGAACTGATCTGTTCGGCGCGAAGTGACTCGTTTTCCGTTTGAAGATCTTCATGAGCCGCTCTCAATTTCTCAAGATCTTGCTTCCTTTGAAGATAATCATAGGAAAGCCTTTCATGAGTTGTTGAGAGCGTTTCATGACGACCTTCAAGTTCCTCATACTTAACGTGAAGATTTTTTATGTCTTCAATTAAGGACTGAGATCGAGTCATTGCAGCGTCTAACAGATCATCGCTTTTGTCTAACAGTTTTTGAATGTGTTCCATAGCTTTCTGTTGTTCAGTTCCAATTTTAGCAAGGGTTTTGTAGCTGGGTTTGGAACCACAATCAGAGTCATCATCACTAGATGTTTGATAGTGAGTAGTGCGTGTGTTTACCTTGGCATCGCGTGCCATGAAGCAATAGGAAGGAGCGGAGTAGTCCTTGTCATTTGCATCGGTGTCGATGATGAAGTCATTGTCTTCAGTGTTGAAGATGGAGTTGGCAACGTATGTTGTAGCCAGACTCGCAACACCAGAATCGGACTCCTCCTCAGACTCCACCTCTGCCTCCTCAGAAGCGGACTCCTCCTCAGAATCCATTTCCTTGCCAACAAACGCACGTGCCTTGCCAGATGAGCTCTTCTTGTGTGATGAAGACTTTGAGGAAGACTTGGAAGAAGACTTTGAGTATTTCTTCTTCTTCTTGTCGTCAGAGTCATACTCCTTGCTCTTCTTCTTCTTGTTGTTCTCATTGTCCCACTATGGACACTCAGAGATGTAGTGGCCAGGTTTCTTGCACTTGTGACATGTTCTCTTCTTGTAGTCATGAGCAGAACTTCATCATTCCTTGAGCTTGATCGTGAAGACTTTCTGAAGCCTTTCTTCTTGGTAAATTTTTGGAACTTCTTCACAAGCATAGCAAGCTCCTTTCCAATGTCTTCAGGATCATCAGAACTGCTGTCAGATTCTTCTTCAGATGAGGAGACAACTTTTTCCTTCAAGGCACGAGTTCGCCCATAGTTGGGACCGTAGATGTCTCTTTTCTCAGAAAGCTGAAACTCGTGTGTGTTGAGCCTCTCAAGTATGTCAGACGGATCGAGTGTCTTGAAATCAAGACGTTCTTGAATCATCAGGGCTAGGGTGTCAAACAAACTATCAAGTGATCTCAGGAGTGTCTTGATGACTTCATGCTTGGTGATCTCAGTAGCGCCGAGGGCTTGAAGCTCATTTGTGATGTCAGTGAGTCGATCAAACGTGAGCTGGACATTCTCATTGTCATTTCTCTTGAAGCGGTTGAAGAGGTTGCGAAGGACACTAATTCTCTGATCTCTCTAGGTTGAGACGCCTTCATTGACCTTGGAGAGCCAGTCCCAGACTAGCTTAGATGTTTCCAAAGCACTCACGCGGCCATACTGTCCTTTGGTCAGATGACCACAGATGATATTCTTGGCAGTAGAGTCCAGTTGAATAAACTTCTTGACATCAGCAGCAGTGACACCTACTCCAGCCTTGGGAACGTCGTTCTTGACGACATACCATAGGTCGACATCAATGGCTTCAAGATGCATGCGCATCTTATTCTTCCAGTAGGGATATTCAATTCCATCGAAGACGGGGCACGCAGCGGAGACTTTAATTATCCCTGCAGTCGACATAGCTAAAACTCCAGGTGGTTAAACCGAATCACACAGAACAAGGGAATACCTTGCTCTGATACCAATTGAAAGTGCTAGTAATCGACTAGAGGGGGGTGAATAGGCGATTTTTATGAAAGTCTTCAAAACATGTAAGTTTCGAAGACAAACGATAGAAATAAACCTATTACCATGCAGTGGAAGGTAGACTACACTATGCAATCCATAGTCAAGTATTCAATGAAGTGAAAGCACAATGACTAATAGCAGTTAGGCAGTAAGGATCGGGTAGGAAGATATTGTGAGACCAATCAGAACAATCATACAATGACTTCACAAGGACCAACAGTAAGTAAAGGGAAGGGAAGGATGAAACCAGTGACTCGTTGAAGACAATGATTTGTTGGACCAGTTCCAGTTGCTATGACAACTGTACGTCTGGTTAGGAGGCTGAGATTCAACTCAGAAGACCTCGTCTTCACCTTATTCCCCTTGAGCTAAGGACACCCAGTCCTCGCCCAATCACTCTGGTAAGTCTTCAAGGTAGACTTCCAAACCATCACAGACTTCGTTCACCAGCGATCCACAATGACTCTTGGATGCTCAGAACGCGACGCCTAACCGGCTGGAGGATTTACAGTCCTCAAGTGTAATAAGTCTTCAGTTCACACAGACAGGAAGACTTAAGTGATTGTAGGATCTAGAAGTAGATGTGTCTAGAGGGGGGTGATTAGACACTTTGTGCTAAAGTTGCAATTTTTAAGCTTTTTCGGTTTGAGTGGAGTTTAAGCACAATTTCAATACACACAATACATATCAAGAAAGCATGCAAAGAGTATATGAGCAGCGGAATGTAAAGCATGCAACTTGCAAGAATGTAAAGGGAAGGGTTTGGAGATTTCAAACGCAATTGGAGACACGGATGTTTTTCCCGTGGTTCGGATAGGTGGTGCTATCCTATATCCACGTTGATGGAGACTTCAACCCACGAAGGGTAACGGTTGCGCGAGTCCACACAGGGCTCCACCCAAGGGCAATGGTTGCGCGATTCCACGACGGGCTCCACCCACAAAGGGTCCACGAAGGAGCAACCACCCACAAAGGGTCCACGAAGAAGCAACCTTGTCTATCCCACCATGGCCATCGCCCACGAAGGACTTGCCTCACTAGCGGTAGATCTTCACGAAGTAGGCGATCTCCTTGCCCTTACAAACTCCTTGGTTCAACTCCACAATCTTGTCGGAGGCTCCCAAGTGACACCTAGCCAATCTAGGAGACACCACTCTCCAAGAAGTAACAAATGGTGTGTAGGTAATGAACTCCTTGCTCTTGTGCTTCAAATGATAGTATCCCCAACACTCAACTCTCTCTCATAGGATTTGGATTTGGTGGAAAGAAGATTTGAGTGGAAAGCAACTTGGGAAGGCTAGAGATCAAGATTCATATGGTAGGAATGGAATGTCTTGATCTCAACACATGAGTAGGTGGTTTTCTCTCAGAACATATGAGTAGGAATGGTGTGTGTGTTCTGATGGCTCTCTCTTCGAATGAGAAGGAGGTGGAGGGGTATATATAGCCTCCACTCAAAATCCAACCGTTACACACAATTTACCAATCTCGGTGGGACCGAATCAGAAAACTCGGTCAGACCGAAATGGTAAACCTAGTGACCGTTAGGAATTTCGGTGGGACTGACATGCAACTCGGTAGGACCGATTCGGTTAGGGTTTGGGCATAACATAATCTCGGTGAGACCGATTACGCAAACTCGGTGAGACCGAGTTTGGTAATTAGCTAACCAGAGAGTTGGTCAGGCAAACTCGGTGGGACCGATTTGCTCTTTCGGTGGGACCGAGTGGAACTCAGTGAGACCGAGAAGTTACAAAGGGGAAACACTAAGTTTACATTGCAATCTCGGTGGGACCGATTACACAAACTCGGTGGGACCGAGAATAGTGCAATGGGTAACAGAGAGTTTGCAACCCCATCTCGGTGGGACCGAGATCCTTATCGGTAGAACCGAATTGCTAGGGTTTGGCAGTGGCTAATGACAAGAGAAACTCGGTGGCGCCGGATAGGAAAAATCGGTAGGACCGAGTTTGGCTTAGAGTTTAGGTCATATGTGGATATGGGAAAGTAGTTGAGGGTTTTTGGAGCATATCATTAAGCACATGGAGCAAGAGGCTCATTAAGCAACACCTCATCCCTCCTTGATAGTATTGGCTTTTCCTATGGACTCAATGTGATCTTGGATCACTAAAATATAAAATGAAGAGTCTTGAGCTTTTGAGCTTGAGCCAATCCTTTGTCCTTAGCATTTTGAGGGTTCCACTTTCACATCCATGCCATGCCATTGTTGAACTTATCTGAAACATGCTAGATAGAAGTGTTAGTCCAACAAGAGATATGTTGTCATCAATTATCAAAACCACTTAGGGAGCACTTGTGCTTTCAATCTCCCCCTTTTTGGTAATTGATGGCAACATACATCAAAGCTTTAGATAAAGATATAAAGAAAAGAAAGTAAAGCTTTGGAAGGACATGTAACAAGCATAGGCTCCCCCTACATGTATGCACTCATGTAAATATGAAATATAGAGGCATGTGAGAGCATGAACATGACAGAGTAGGCAATGTGTTACATGTATCTTGGCCATATGCATCAGAGCAAAAGATTATTAAGGAAAATACCTTCATGCTCATGAGTCCTTCTTGCAAACAGTATGTACATAAGCAAGAACTCCTCATACTCATGATCTTGATGCATATACTTACCTTGTGGTCTCGAGTTGGCTTAGGATGGAATGGACCTGCAACAAGGTTAGATAACACAGGTACATCCACTAGCCAGAGCAAACAAAAGAAACCACAAGAATGCCAAGACTGGAGAATTCTCTCCCCCTTAATACTTTCTCTCCCTTGATGTGATCTCTCTCTCCTACAAGCTTTGATGTGATCTCTCTCTCCCCCTTTGACATCAATTTCCAAGAAGGTTTTTCCTGGAATCCGTCGAATAGGTTTGGTCCTTGAGATTCAGCACAAAGCAGAGGATAAAATTGTGATGCTTGTAGAGGACAAGATTCATTGAGTGGAGCTGGATCCGAAGAAATGTAGAATAAGTGGCAAAGTGGCTTTCTAATTGCAAAGTCGGTGGCACCGAGTGGCATATTTCGGTGGTACCGAAAATATTCGGTTGGACCGAAATTTGCAAGTTGGTGAAACCGAGTTTACGCATAGAAACACACTTGTCACCTCAGCTCACTAGACAAGTAAGATCTCACAAAGATTTGCAATGAATTACCTGAAGGATTTGCAAGGAATTAAATACAGAAAATGCAGAACAAACACAAAGAGAAAAGAGAAGAAACTGAAAGATCTAGATGAAGTTTTTTTTTGTTAAAGAAGAGAAACTAAACATGCATGAGACAAATGCAATAACACAGAAAAGAACACAAGAGAACTTCATCTAGAGTTGGGCGGTGACATAGTCACCTATGTTAGAGTATATTGACTTAGGAGTCAAGTGAGGACACTTGATCATAGGTCATACTCATCGTTTAAGCTCAAAATGGGGTTACCATTTTTCGTTTAAGCATCTTGATGTATTCACATCTTGTTGAGTTGCTTTGACTCATGTCTCGGAGTAAAGCTTCTCTAAGATGGAATAACATACCTTGGGTGGTGGTGTGGTTCTTGCTCATGTAGTTGAACTTGTGTGGGTGCTCAAGGTTGATGTAGCTCATCAAGAGTTGGGAGCACCACTTGGAGTTTGAGTTCATCTACCTACATGGGTTAGTTCTTGCAAGGAAGAGCACTTGTACAAAAATGATAATCATGAAGCTCAACATAGAATTTGTCAAAGGATATGTTTGAATGGTTTTGTGCTTCCTTGTCTTCAACCACCAATGTGTAGAGTCTTGGTGATATAGAGGTTGCTCAAGATGTGAGTGAGTCGCAATCTCATGGAATTAGATTCAACCAAGCACCTACATGGGTTAGACAACATGCAAGGTACAAATATATCCAAGACATAAGATAGTTATCATAAGAGATATATCATGGATTAGTCATAAGCTCATGTCTTGCATGTATCCAATGGAGTTTCTACTCCAAATTCGAAGCATCAATGATGTTCAATTCTCCTCTCAACCTGCAAAACACTTTCTCATCAAGCGGTTTAGTGAATATATCCGCCAATTGTTTATCGGTGCGAACATGCTTAAGATTGATGTCACCCTTAGCAACATGATCTCGAATGAAATGATGACGAACTTCAATATGCTTAGTTCGAGAATGTTGTACAGGATTATGACCAATTTTGATAGCACTTTCATTGTCACAAAGCAGTGGAACATGTTTCACATAAATCCCATAATCTTTAAGAGTTTGGGTCATCCAAAGTAATTGAGCACAACATGAACCAGCGGCAATGTATTCCGCTTCAGCGGTGGATAAGGATACCGAGTTTTGTTTCTTGGAAGACCAAGACACAAGAGATCTACCAAGAAATTGACAAGTACCCGAAGTGGACTTTCTATCAACCTTGTCTCCGGCATAATGTGAGTCGGAATAGCCAACAGGATCAAAAGAAGACCTCTTAGGATACCAAATGCCAAAATTTGGTGTATGGATTAAATATCTCACTATCCTTTTCACAGCCTTAAGATGACAATCTTTAGGAGCAGCTTGATATCGAGCACACATGCACACACTTAGCATAATATCCGGACATGAAGCACATAGGTATAACAATGAACCAATCATAGAGCGATAAACCTTTTGATCAACGGGTTCACCATCTTTGGTCAAATCATTATGTCCACTAGTAGGCATTGGTGTAGACATACCTTTGCATTCTTGCATGTTGAACTTCTTGAATAATTCCTTGGTGTACTTTGTTTGAGAGACAAATGTACCTTCTTTAGTTTGCTTGATTTCCAACCCAAGAAAGAATTTGAGTTCACTCATCATAGACATCTCAAACTTCTCTGACATTAGCTTTCCAAACTTTTCACTAAAGAGAGGGTTAGTTGAACCAAATATGATGTCATCCAACATAAATTTGGCATACAAAAAGTTCTCCATTAACCTTTTTAGTGAAAAGAGTAGAGTCAATTTTACCAATTTCAAAACCACTTGTAGTAAGGAACTTGGTCAAGCATTTATACCATACTCTAGGAGCTTGTTTAAGACCATAAAGGGCTTTGTGAAGTTTGTAAACATGATTTGGTTTCTTAGGATTGACAAAGCCGGGAGGCTGTTTGACATAAACTTCCTCCTCTATTTCTCCATTTAGAAAAGCACTTTTAATGTCCATTTGGTACAAGGTGATATTATGGTGATTAGCATAGGCAAGTAAGATGCGAATGGACTCAAGTCTAGCAACGGGAGCATATGTCTCACCATAGTCCATACCTTCGACTTGTGTGTATCCTTGGGCGACGAGGCGTGCTTTGTTGCGAACCACTTGTCCATCTTCATCTTGCTTGTTGCGAAACACCCATTTGGTACCAATGATGTTGTGGTTGTTGTCGGGCTTCTCAACCAATGTCCAAACTTGGTTTCTCTCAAAATTATGTAGCTCTTCATGCATAGCATTTATCCAATCCGGATCTTCCAATGCTTCTTCAACCTTCATTGGTTCAATGCTCGAGATGAATGAATAGTTTTCACAAAAGTTAGCTAAACGAGTTTTTGAGCGAGTGATTCTCCCGGTTTGTATATCATTGAGAATTTGCTCGACGGGATGATCTTTGGCAATTCTTGCTCGAACTCGTGAGAGCTTTTGCTTGGGTCTTTGTTGAGCATCTTCTTCATCTTGTTCTTCTTCTTGGCCTTCTTCATTGTTGACGTCGTCGTTCTCTTGTCGTGGTGGAGAAGGAGGTTGTTGATGTTCATCTTGACGTACTTCCTTGTTTTCTTCATCTTGGTGTGTCCCACTTGTGGATGCTTCCGTGTCGATTCTTGGTTCACCTTGTTGTGAAGTAGAAGCTTCCACTTGGACGGATGAAGTACTCTCCTTCACCTCCGTTGGACGAATTTTGCCAATGGACAAATCTTGAATTGCTTCTGAAGGGTCTTTGTCTCCTACATCAATTGGCAATTGCTCTACTTGCGAGCCATTAGATTCATCAAACTTCACATCTACCGTCTCTTCAACCTTTCGGGTGAAATTGTTGTAGACACGGTAAGTGTGAGAGTTTGAGCCATAACCAAGTAGAAAACCTTCATGAGATTTGGGAGAAAACTTTGAACGATGATGCTTATCAAGAATGTAGCACTTTGAGCCGAATACTCGAAAGTATCCAACTTGAGGCTTGTTACCGGTGAGGAGCTCGTATGCTGTCTTGCCGAGTAGCTTGTGAAGGTATAAGCGATTTGTTGCGTGACAAGCTGTCTCAACCGCTTCTGCCCAAAAGTGCTTTGGCGTCTTGTATTCATCAAGCATTGTCCTTGCCATTTCAATGAGCATCCAGTTCTTCCTCTCAACAACTCCATTTTGTTGAGGTGTGTATGTAGCCGAGAACTCGTGTGAAATCCCTTCTTCGTCAAGAAAGGAGTCCACATTTGTGTTCTTGAACTCTGTTCCGTTGTCACTCCGAACCTTCCTGATCTTCACATCAAACTGATTTTGGGCTTTCCTAGCGAAGTTTCTGAAGATCTTCTGGACCTGCGATTTGTCATTGAGGAAAAACACCCACGTAAATCTTGAAAAATCATCAACTATAACTAGACCAAAGGAATTTCCACCGAGACTCTTGTAGGCATTGGGACCAAAAAGATCCATGTGAAGTAGCTCAAGTGGCCTCCTTGTGGTCATGATGTTCTTCACTGGATGTCTTCCTCCAACCTGTTTACCTGCTTGACAAGCACTGCAAAGTCTATCCTTATCAAATATGACATCGTTAACTCCAAGGATATGATTTCCTTTAATAAGCTTGTCAAGGTTTCTCATGCCAACGTGACCTAGTCGTCTATGCCACAACCAACCTTTTGAGGATTTAGCAACAAAGCAAGTTTTAGGTTGTGCCTTTTTAGAGAAATCGACAATGTAAAGATCACCTCTACGCATACCAGTAAAGACCATTTTATGATTGTCCCGACGAAATACTTGGCAATCTACCTCAGTAAATAGGACATTCAAACCGAAATCAGCAAGTCTAGATACAGAAAGTAAGTTATAGCCAAGAGATTCAACGAGCATGACATTTTGAATGGAACTATCATGTGAGATGGCCACCTTACCAAGGCCAACCACTTTACCCTTTGAATTATCACCAAAGGTGACATATTTTCGAGGGCCGTTGTTCTCAGCAAGCTCACGGAACATCTCTTCATCTCCGGTCATATGATCAGTACATCCACTATCAAGAAACCATTCCTTTCCTCCTGATTCATATCCCCGAAGATTTGCCATAAGACCAAAATGTCTCATTGCATCGTCGAGATCGAAGTCACTATCATCATCGTCATCATAATATTCCTGTTCATCATGATCTTGTGATTCATCATTTCCTAGAGTGGGTAATTTATCAGACAAATGATCATCAAAGTGGTCACTTTTATGAATTCTTATGGCTTTGAGTACGATATCATTAATGATTTCAACATCCCCTTTAGCATGCTTAAGATTGGCAAGTTCAAGAAGACATTTACCAAAACAAGGATCACTAGAGTTCATCTTACTCAAGCCAATGGATTTATGGAGAATTTCATCCAAAGTTTTCAAGGAATGATTGGGAAATCATTCCTCAAGAAATTTCCATATAGTATAAGCACAATCTTGAGTGGGCAAACTAGCAATCAGATTTTTGGGCAATCCTCTAATGATGAGCTCAATAGTTCTAAGATTGCGAATCATGTCAATGTCTTCATCTAGGGTAGGATGCAAGGGATCAATATGGGGTGCACAAGGGCTAGCAATATACTTGTTCAAATGATATTGATTGAAGATTACAAGCATCTCATTTTTCCACTCATGAAAATACTTTCCATCAAAAATAGGCACTCTATGTCTAAGACTCCCTAGAGTAGACACATCCATCTTCCTCCAATGGTGATTAAACCAAGGCAATGGAGACCAAAGCTCTGATACCACTTGTAGGATCTAGAAGTAGATGTGTCTAGAGGGGGGTGATTAGACACTTTGTGCTAAAGTTGCAATTTTTAAGCTTTTTCGGTTTGAGTGGAGTTTAAGCACAATTTCAATACACACAATACATATCAAGCAAGCATGCAAAGAGTATATGAGCAACGGAATGTAAAGCATGCAACTTGCAAGAATGTAAAGGGAAGGGTTTGGAGATTTCAAACGCAATTGGAGACACGGATGTTTTTCCCGTGGTTCGGATAGGTGGTGCTATCCTACATCCACGTTGATGGAGACTTCAACCCACGAAGGGTAAC
>NC_053024.1:260049613-260070313 GCF_003073215.2 Triticum urartu
CCACCATGTATATATCGTATGATGAGGTGGCTGTCCAGTGCCCTGTGGGCAGTGGTTCCTCTTCGTCTCCCGCATCGTCGTCCATACCGTCGATGTCTTCGGAGTCGAAGTCGAGCATGTCGGTTAAGTCATCGACAGTGGCTACTAAGTGGGTGGTGGGTGGGCCGGAATTTCTTCGTCGTCCGCATCCCAATCCTGCCGGACATAGTTCGGCCAGGATCCTCCTGACAAGGAGAGAGACCTTAACGAGTTCAGTATGTCGCCAAAGGGCGAGTGCTGAAAAATATCCGCGGAGGTAAACTCCATGATCGGAGCCCAATCGGATTCGCTAGGAACGGGCGCAGGCGGTTCGGAGTCCGTGGCCGGAGAGAGATCCGGCAGTTTGTCAACACGGCTCTGTGCAGAGTAAGGTCGATGTTCGGCTCGATCGCACCGATGAGGGTAAGGCCTCCGTGGCGGGGTCCATCCACCCGTCCATGGATGGCGCAACTGCTCCAAATTGAGGGTCGGAGCGGCTGCCGGTGCGATCTCCTGAACGCTGTATGGTAGAGCTAAATCGTACTCATCATGACCGCGTGACGCACAAGGCAGAGGCTCGAATCCGCAAAGATCAAGTCTCCGCGGATATATCGGCCGTGTAGTTTAAGCTTCCAAACCTGACCTGTGGCCAGGGGCGTAACTTTCGATCTGCTCCAGATGGCCAAGCGAATTGGCCCGCAGTGCAAAGCCGCCGAATACAAAAATCTGTCCGGGGAGAAAAGTCTCACCCTGGACTGCATCGCTAACGATGATAGAGGCCATCAAGCCTAACGACGACACAGAGGAACTCTCAATGAAAGCACCAATGTCGGTGTCAAAACCGGTGGATCTCGGGTAGGGGGTCCCGAACTGTCCATCTAGGCGGATGGTAACAGGAGGCAGGGGACACGAAGTTTTACCCAGGTTCGGGCCCTCTTGATGGAGGTAAAACCCTACGTCCTGCTTGATTAATATTGATGACATGGGTAATACAAGAGTAGATCTACCACGAGATCAGAGAGGCTAAACCCTATAAGCTAGCCTATGGTATGATTGTATGTTATTTTTGTGACCTACGGACTAAAACCCTCCAGTTTATATAGACACCGGAGAGGGTTAGGGTTACACAAGGTCGGTTACAAAGGAGGAGATATCCATATCTGTACTTCCTAGCTTGCCTTCCACGCCAAGTAGAGTCCCCTCCAGACACGAGACGAAGTCTTCAATCTTGTATCTTCATAGTCCAACAGTCCGGCCAAAGGATATAGTCCGGCTGTCCGGAGACCCCCTAGTCCAGGAGTCCCTCAATAGCCTTCTCCCCAAGGCGACTGATAAACCGGCTCAAGGCTGCAATCCGTCCCGCCAAACGCTGAACATCGTTGATACACGTCGGTTTAGCCAGGGATGTGATAGCTTTGATCTTCTCCAGATTAGCTTCAATGCCCCTGTTAGACACCAGAAAACCCAAGAGCTTGCCTGCCGGTACACCAAAGACACATTTGGCCGGATTAAGCATCATCTTATAAACCCGGAGGTTATCAAAATTTTCCTTCAAGTCATCTATCAATGTTTCCTCCTTTCTGGATTTCACCACAATATCATCCACATAAGCATGAACATTGCACCTGATCTGTTTATGAAGAAAATTCTGGACACAGCGCTGATAAGTCGTCTGGGCACTCTTGAGCCCAAAAGGCATAGATACATAGCAGAAGGCTCCAAAGGGAGTTATGAAAGATGTCTTCTCCTGGTCCTTAATTGCCATTTTGATATGATGATAACCAGAATAAGCATCCAGAAAACACAAATGGTCACAACCTGCCGTAGCATCAATAATTTGATCGATATCAGCTAGACATGATTTGTTGAAGTCTATGTAGTCCACACACATGCGCCAAGTGTCATTTTTCTTAAGTACCAGCACTGGATTAGCTAGCCACTCAGGGTGAAAGACCTCCACAATAAACCCTGCTACCAAAAGCCGGGCTACCTCTTCACCAATAGCCTTACGCCTCTCCTCGTTGAAGCGGTGAAGAAACTGCCTGACCGGTTTATACTTAGGATCTATGTTAAGAGTGTGCTCAGCGAGTTCCCTTGGTACACCTGGCATGTCAGAAGGTTTCCATGCAAAGATGTCCCGGTTCTCACGGATGAACTCGATGAGCGCGCTTTCCTATTTCGGATCCAGGTTAGAACTGATGCTGAACTGCTTAGATGAATCGCTAGGAACAAAGTCAACCAGCTTAGTCTCCTCAGCCGATTTAAACTTCAGCGCCGGATCATGCTCTATAGTTGGTTTTTTCAGAGAAGTCATATCCGCCAGATCAACATTGTCCTTATAAAAATTCAGCTCCTCTGTGGCACAAACCGACTCAGCATAAGCCGCATCACCTTCTTCACATTCCAAAGCAATCTTTCGGCTCCCATGCACTGTGATGGTCCCCTTATGACCCGACATCTTAAGATGCAAATAAACATAACAAGGCCTTGCCATGAACTTAGCATAAGCCTGCTGTCCGAACAGGGCATGATATGGACTCTTAATTTTCACCACTTCAAAGGTCAACACCACTGATCTTGAATCATGATAATCTCCAAAAGCAACCTCTAGAGCTATCATGCCAAATGGGTATGCCGATTTACCAGGCACCACACCATGAAACACGGTGTTCGACGGTTTAAGATTCTTATCTGTTAACCCCATGTGATGGAAGGTTTCATAGTAAAGGATATTGGTACTGCTTCCTCCATCCATAAGCACCTTGGTAAACTTATACCCCCCAACCTAAGGTGCCACCACCAAGGCCAGATGACCCGATTGTCAACCTGGGGTGGATGATCCTCTGGACTCCATAAGATGGGCTGTTCAGACCAGCGCAGATAACGAGGTACCCTCGGTTCAACGGAGTTCACGACCCTTTTATGAAGCTTCCGATCGCGCTTACATAAGCTAGTGGTGAAGACATGGTACTGCCCACTATTCAACTGCTTCGGATTGCTCTAATAACCCGATTGCTACTGTTGTTGATTCCCCTGATGGTTGTAACCTCCATGGTTGCCCTGACTGCCTTGATTTCCATGTCCGGTTTGGTTGCCTTGGAATCCTGAACCGGAGCTGCCACCTCCATAACCCGGCCCATGGAAACCGCCTCCTGAACCGCCGGGCGGTCCATTGTCGTATTGAAAGAGATTTGAATTTTTCAACTCCCGCATAATGAAACAATCCTTCCAAAGATGCGTAGCTGGCATATCCTTTGATCCGTGCTTTGGGCAAGGCTGATTTAACAGGCGCTCCACATTGGGGCCTAACCCTCCACCCCGCTGGGGCTGTTTGCCCTTACGCCGCTGACCGTTATCCTGGGTGTTGGTGTTAGCCACAAAGTCCAAGCTATTATCCGCCTTGTGTTTACCGTTGTTCCCATGACCTGTCGGGTTATGCTGCTGCCCTTTGGTGCTGCCGCTCTTCTTTCCCTTCCCTATCTTGTCATCATCAGACTCGGGGTCCTTGGTACTATCGGAGTCGGCATACTTCACTAGAGCCGCCATAAGTGTTCCCATGTCATTACAATGGCGTTTGAGCCATCCCAACTTCAGCTTCAAAGGTGCAAACCGCAATTGCCTTCCAATGTTAAAACGGCTATGTCAGCGTTGATTTGGTCTAATGAATGCAAAATCTCCGAAACCCAGCGCACCCAGCGGGTTGTTGATTCTCCTTCCTCCTGGACACAGGAAGCTAAATCCACGATTGACATGGGCTGCTTGCGCGTATCTTTGAAATTCTGGATGAAACGGGCCCTTAACTCGGCCCACGACCCAATGGAGTTGGCCGGCAGGTTTTTCAACCTTGTGCGAGCTGTTCCCTCCAACATCATGGTAAAGTATATGGCACACACTGCCTCGTCCACATCCAACATCTCCATTGCCATCTCATAGCTTTCCACCCATGACTCGGGGGATAAATCGGCGGTGTAATTTTGTTGGGTTTCGTAGTAATTTCAAAAAATTTCCTACGCACATGCAAGATCATGTGATGCATAGCAACGAGAGGGGAGAGTGTTGTCTACGTACCCAACGCAGACCGACTGCGGAAGCGCTGACACGACGTAGAGGAAGTAATCGCACGTCTTCATGATCCAACCGATCAAGCACCGAAACTACGGCACCTCCGAGTTCGAGCACACGTTCAGCTCGATGACGATCCCCGGACTCCGATCCAGCAAAGTGTCGGGGAAGAGTTTCGTCAGCACGACGGCGTGGTGACGATCTTGATGAACTACAGCAGCAGGGCTTCGCCTAAACTCCGCTACAGTATTATCGAGGAATATGGTGGCAGGGGGCACCGCACACGGCTAAGGAATAGATCACGTGGATCAACTTGTGTGTCTAGAGGTGCCCCCTGCCTCCGTATATAAAGGAGCCAAGGGGGAGAGGTGCGCCGGCCAGGAGGAGGGCGCAGGAGGAGTCCTACTCCTACCGGGAGTAGGACTCCCCCCCCCCAATCCTATTCCAACTAGGATTCCCAAGGGGGAAAGAGGGAGAGGGGTGGCCGGCCACCTCTCCTAGTCCTAATAGGACTAGGGGAAGGGGGGAGGCGCGCAGCCCTTATGGGCAGCCCTTTCACCTTTCCACTAAGGCCCAAAGGCCCATATGGCTCCCGGGGGGTTCCGGTAACCTCCCGGTACTCCGGTAAAATCCCGATTTCACCCGGAACACTTCCGATATCCAAACATAGGCTTCCAATATATCAATCTTTTGTCTCGACCATTTCGAGACTCCTCGTCATGTCCGTGATCCACATCCGGGACTCCGAACAACCTTCGGTACATCAAAACATCATAAACTCATAATATAACTGATCAACGTTAAGCGTGCGGACCCTACGGGTTCGAGAACAATGTAGACATGACCGAGACACGTCTCCGGTCAATAACCAATAGCGGGACCTGGATGCCCATATTGGCTCCTACATATTCTACGAAGATCTTTATCGGTCAGACCGCATAACAACATACGTTGTTCCCTTTGTCATTGGTATGTTACTTGCCCGAGATTCGATCGTCGGTATCCAATACCTAGTTCAATCTCGTTACCGGCAAGTCTCTTTACTCGTTCCGTAATACATCATCTCAACTAACTCATTAGTTGCAATGCTTGCAAGGCTTATGTGATGTGCATTACCGAGAGGGCCCAGAGATACCTCTCCGACAATCGGAGTGACAAATCCTAATCTCGAAATACGCCAACCCAACATGTACCTTTGGAGACACCTGTAGATGCTCCTTTATAATCACCCAGTTACGTTGTGACGTTTGGTAGCACCCAAAGTGTTCCTCCGGCAAACGGGAGTTGCATAATCTCATAGTCATAGGAACATGTATAAGTCATGAAGAAAGCAATAGCAACATACTAAACGATCGGGTGCTAAGCTAATGGAATGGGTCATGTCAAATCAGATCATTCAACTAATGATGTGACCTCGTTAATCAAATAACAACTCATTGTTCATGGTTAGGAAACATAACCATCTTTGATTAACGAGCTAGTCAAGTAGAGGCATACTAGTGACACTTTGTTTGTCTATGTATTCACACATGTATTATGTTTCCGGTTAATACAATTCTAGCATGAATAATAAACATTTATCATGATTATAAGGAAATAAATAATAACTTTATTATTGCCTCTAGGGCATATTTCCTTCAGTCTCCCACTTGCACTAGAGTCAATAATCTAGATTACACTGTAATGATTCTAACACCCATGGAGCCTTGGTGCTGATCATGTTTTGCTCGTGGAAGAGGCTTAGTCAACGGGTCTGCAACATTCAGATCCGTATGTATCTTGCAAATCTCTATGTCTCCCACCTGGACTAGATCCCGGATGGAGTTGAAGCGTCTCTTGATGTGTTTGGTCCTTTTGTGAAATCTGGATTCCTTTGCCAAGGCAATTGCACCAGTATTGTCACAAAAGATTTTCATTGGACCCGATGCATTAGGTATGACACCTAGATCGGATATGAACTCCTTCATCCAGACTCCTTCGTTCGCTGCTTCCGAAGCAGCTATGTACTCCGCTTCACATGTAGATCCCGCTACGACGCTTTGTTTAGAACTGCACCAACTGACAGCTCCACCGTTTAATGTAAACACGTATCCGGTTTGCGATTTAGAATCGTCCGGATCAGTGTCAAAGCTTGCATCAACGTAACCTTTTACGGTGAGCTCTTTGTCACCTCCATATACGAGAAACATATCCTTAGTCCTTTTCAGGTATTTCAGGATGTTCTTGACCGCTGTCCAGTGATCCATTTCCTGGATTACTTTGGTACCTCCCTGCTAAACTTATAGCAAGGCACACATCAGGTCTGGTACACAGCATTGCATACATGATAGATCCTATGGCTGATGCATAGGGAACATCTTTCATTCTCTCTATCTTCTGCAGTGGTCGGGCATTGAGTCTTACTCAACTTCACACCTTGTAACACAGGCAAGAACCCTTTCTTTGCTTGATCCATTTTGAATTCTTCAAAACTTTTGTCAAGGTATGTGCTTTGTGAAAGTCCAATTAAGCGTCTTGATCTATCTCTATAGATCTTAATGCCCTAATATGTAAGCAGCTTCACCGAGGTCTTTCATTGAAAAACTTTTATTCAAGTATCCCTTTTATGCTATCCAGAAATTCTATATCATTTCCAATCAGCAATATGTCATCCACATATAATATCAGAAATGCTACAGAGCTCCCACTCACTTTCTTGTAAATACAGGCTTCTCCGAAAGTCTGTATAAAACCAAATGCTTTGATCATGCACTATCAAAAGAAAGCTCGAAACACAATGGACGCAATACACCATTCTTAGTAACTACAAACCCAGGCCTTCCCTCCTTTTTCCATGTCACACACCTCCCTTTCGTATTGCCTGTGCCCCGGGCTCCCACAGTCGCGGATCATTATATGGACTTCTCCCGCGACATAAAGTGCTGCTTTTCAGGTAAAATGATCGTGCGAATATAATGCACCTCGCTATCTCGCATAGTGTGACTCCATCCAACTTCAAGACAACACTCTTGGTTTATATTACCCACCATAAACTCCCAGAGCAGGTACTCACGAAGCACGGCTAGCACCATCTGAGAGGAAGAATGGACTCTGGCGTGAGTCTATTGGCGACTAAGACTGTTTACGATAGCTCACGACTTGTATGGATCGGAGCAAATGGAAGCTAACAAGCCTTCATATGCGATTCTGATATTGTATAATGCAAGATTGAATCTCTCAGCCATTGAGCCGAATACTACGGAATGAGATAGAATATATCTTGGGATATAGTTATAAAAGGACAACTTTGAAAAATTTCTCTTTATTCTAAATGAAGAAACACATACGTGAAAAGAGGTGAACATATAAAATATAAATAAGGACATTAAGAAACCAATACAATAGTAAGATAATAAGAATACAAGACATGACATAATTCAATGACATATAAGACTAAAATACCAACACACAGAGCACAAATAACCTTAGACATAAAAAATCTTCTATTAATAAATTAGAAAAGAACAAGTATTAAGCAATGACGATACCAGCAAGAGGTATATATGAACTGTGTTAAAGAGATGTAGAAAAAGTAATTGTGAGTAAGAACAATACGCACCAAAACACCGACCACAAAAAAGATACAAGAACACAAATGAAAGAAGTGCATAATTATAGAATCATGAATGTTCACCTACAACTATAGAACACTACTAATTTGTCACCTCAGATCATCATGTCTGCAATGCTTATCCAGCTACCTGATATGTGTGCTCCGCCACTATTAAGTCATTAGCTGGGAGAGTAACTGACAAGTAGTATAGCTCAGACATCGAGTAGATCAGTACTGCACAACCAGGACAGCGGCAAAGAACATCCTGAAATATTGTACATAGACATAAGGTTCTAATGTTTTCTCGTAATATGGAAGGGACAAAGATGCTCACCAGCGTAAAAGGGCCGTATAGATTGCAGTTGAACTGATCTGGAACGAGTCAAATCGCAAACGGAATACCTCCCATCGTTTACACATTAAGGTGGACATTGGACCTCTGGTTCGGCGGTTCTAAACACGAGCGTGCGTAGCCCGCCGGCATCTACATGTGATAGCGAGTACATCCCGCTGCTCGGAGCAGCGAACGAAGAGAGTACCGGATGAAGGAGTTGCGAATGATTCACGAGTCATCTCCAGATCGAGGCTTGTCATACTAATGACTAAGCCCGGGTTCCGTGTAGAGAACAGATGTCTCTTTTCTTAGAGTGACTAATGACTTGGGTGCCGAAAATTCACTCGCCGTGTTGGAACATTGAACCGAGGAAAATCCAGATTATTCACATAATGGACCAATTAACACATCAAGAGTACGCGATTTCATCATCGCGGGAACATAATGTGAGTATTTGGAGGGTGGCGCAGTAGACAGGAAGTATTGTTGTGACAAGAACAGTACGGATCCTGAATGTTACACAGAGACTCCGTTACCTGAACTTCAAAGCGCTCTGATGCGCACGAGTCCAACACTATGATCAGTGATCTCTGGTCCCTAGTCAACAGCATAGGCCACTGGGTGATTTAAGAAATCATTCTCATATAATTCTGTTACATTAGAATGATTATTGACTCTAGTGCACGAAGTGCATCGGGTGGGAGCACACTAGGTACAAGCGAAATATGCCCTAAGGGGCAATTAATCCATAGTATCATAATTTGATATTTTTCATACTCCGACTCCCATAAGGCTTAATCACGATGATAATTTTTATTACCATATGCTGACTGTCAAGTCTGTAACTTACATCCGTACATCAAGACAGACGATAGTAGTTGCATAGTGAGCTCACCCATTACGGCCTATAACTTCATGGCTTATACGGTGTTCAGCCACTTAGCATTAAAGATCCGACTTCGTAACGTAGTTGCACATGCTAACACTCTGTCAGAACAAGTGATTACAAAGAAGTTAGCGCGTTGATGTTTATCCATCGCCATCTGGTGGCAAGACTAACTTGTAAGTACTCTGGGTTTAGTTATTACTAGTTAAAAGCGCCGAGGTTCACGATCATGATAGAGTTCTGTGAAATGTGAAGTTCTTCTGATCATGTATCATTATCGGCTTCCTCCACACTAATGTGTTAGGAATCCATAAACATTTCTGTGATGAACTACTTTCCAATAAGGGAGATAGGTACATTACCTCATCAAGTTCAACTTTCCTCCCACTCACTTCCTTTCGAGAGAACTCCTTCTCTAGAAAGGATCCATTCTTAGCAACGAATATCTTGCCTTCGGATCTGTGATAGAAGGTGTACCCAACAGTTCTTTGGGTATCCTATGAAGACACATTTCTCCGATTTGGGTTCGAGCTTATTAGGTTGAAGCTTTTTCACATAAGCATCGCAACCCCAAACTTTAAGAAACGACAACTTTGGTTTCTTGCCAAACCATAGTTCATAAGGCGTCGTCTCAACGGATTTTGATGGTGCCCTATTTAACGTGAATGCGGCCGTCTCTAAAGCATAACCCCAAAACGATAGCGGTAAATCAGTAAGAGACATCATAGATCGCACCATATCTAGTAAAGTACGATTACGACGTTCGGACACACCATTACGCTGTGGTGTTCCGGGTGGCGTGAGTTGCGAAACTATTGCATTGTTTCAAATGTACACCAAACTCGTAACTCAAATATTCTCCTCCACGATCAGATCGTAGGAATTTTATTTTCTTGTTACGATGATTTTCAACTTCCCTTCTGAAATTCTTTGAACTTTTCAAATGTTTCAGACTTATGTTTCATTAAGTAGATATACCCATATCTGCTTAAATCATCTTGTGAAGGTGAGAAAATAACGATATCCGCCACGAGCCTCAATATTCATCGGACCACATACATCGGTATGTATGATTTCCAACAAATCTGTTGCTCTCTCCATAGTACCGGAGAACGGTGTTTTAGTCATCTTGCCCATGAGGCACGGTTCGCAAGTACCAAGTGATTCATAATCAAGTGGTTCCAAAAGTCCATCAGTATGGAGTTTCTTCATGCGCTTTACACCGATATGACCTAAACGACAGTGCCACAAATAAGTTGCACTTTCATTATCAACTCTGCATCTTTTGGCTTCAACACTATGAATATGTGTATTACTACTATCGAGATTCAATAAAATAGACCACTCTTCAAGGGTGCATGACCATAAAAGATATTACTCATATAAATAGAACAACCATTATTCTCTGATTTAAATGAATAACCGTCTCGCATCCATTAAACAAGATCCAGATATAATGTTCATGCTGCTCAACGCTGGCACCAAATAACAATTATTTAGGTCTAATACTAATCCCGAAGGTAGATGTAGAGGTAGCGTGCCGACTGCGATCACATCGACTTTGGAACCGTTTCCCACGCGCATCGTCACCTCGTCCTTAGCCAATCTTCGCTTAATCCGTAGTCCCTGTTTCGAGTTGCAAATATTAACAACAGAACCAGTATCAAATACCCAGGTGCTACTGCGAGCTCTAGTAAGGTACACATCAATAACATGTATATCACATATACCTTTGTTCACCTTGCCATCCTTCTTATCCGCCAAATACTTGGGGCAGTTCCGCTTCCAGTGACCAGTCTGCTTGCAGTAGAAGCACTCAGTTTCAGGCTTAGGTCCAGACTTGGGTTTCTTCTCCTGAGCAGCAACTTGCTTGCTGTTCTTCTTGAAGTTCCCCTTCTTCTTCCCTTTGCCCTTTTTCTTGAAACTAGTGGTCTTGTTGACCATCAACACTTGATGCTCCTTCTTGATTTCTACCTCCGCAGCTTTCAGCATTGCGAAGAGCTCGGAAATAGTCTTATTCATCCCTTGCATATTATAGTTCATCACGAAGCTCTTGTAGCTTGGTGGCAGTGATTGGAGAATTCTGTCAATGACGCAATCATCTGGAAGATTAACTCCCAATTGAATCAAGTGATTATTATACCCAGACATTTTGAGTATATGCTCACTGACAGAACTGTTCTCCTCCATCTTGCAGCTATAGAACTTATTGGAGACTTCATATCTCTCAATCCGGTCATTTGCTTGAAATATTAACTTCAACTCCTGGAACATCTCATATGCTCCATGACGTTCAAAACGTCGTTGAAGTCACGATTCTAAGCCGTAAAGCATGGCACACTGAACTATCGAGTAGTCATCAGCTTTGCTCTGCGAGACGTTCATAACATCTGGTGTTGCTCCAGCAGCAGGCCTGGCACCAGCGGTGCTTCCAGGACGTAATTCTTCTGTGCAGCAATGAGGATAATCCTCAAGTTACGGACCCAGTCCGTGTAATTGCTACCATCATCTTTCAACTTTGCTTTCTCAAGGAACGCATTAAAATTCAACGGAACAACAGCACGAGCCATCTATCTACAATCAACATAAACAAGCAAGATACTATCAGGTACTAAGTTCATGATAAATTTAAGTTCAATTAATCATATTACTTAAGAACTCCCACTTAGATAGACATCCCTCTAATCTTCTAAGTGATCACGTGATCCAAATCAACTAAACCATACCGATCATCACGTGAGATGGAGTAGTTTCAATGGTGAACATCACTATGTTGATCATATCTACTATATGATTCACGCTCGACCTTTCGGTCTCGCGTGTTCCGAGGCCATATCTGCATATGATATAGGCTCGTCAAGTTTAACTGAGTATTCTGCGTGCAAAACTGGCTTGCACCCGTTGTAGATGGACGTAGAGCTTATCACACCCGATCATCACGTGGTGTCTGGGCACGACGAACTTTGGCAACGGTGCATACTCAGGGAGAACACTTCTTGATAATTTAGTGAGAGATCATCTTATAATGCTACCGTCAATCAAAGCAAGATAAGATGCATAAAAATAAACATCACATGCAATCAATATAAGTGATATGATATGGCCATCATCATCTTGTGCTTGTGATCTCCATCCGAAGCACCGTCATGATCACCACTTGTCACCGGCGCGACACCTTGATCTCCATCGTAGCATCGTTGTCGTCTCGCCATCTGTCAGCATCGCTACCGTTAGTCGATAAAGTTTCAAGCACGAATTTGGTCCTGGAACGCCTCTGGATGCTTCAACGGACGGGTCTAGACCCTTATGGTCACTATGAACCTTTCTCTTGTTGCTTTTAGAAGAAAGTTTATTGAGGCTAGGCTATTACACCGAAGTGCGCGTATTTTCGGGGCATTAAGGCCATCCAGATGAAATAGCGATGATCAAAGACACCTAAGGTGGGCATGCTCTTTGCCGGAAGTTTGTTTGGAAACCGCGTAAGAAGGATTGAATAATTTTGGAAGACCCTGAATGTCGGTTGGAATATCGAAAGTGGGTCCGGGGTGAAATTGTTAGGCAAATATTATATGTACTGCGATCTTTATCCCGGAGGTGAAAGCAAGAATAACAGATTCATCAACCATCACCTGGCGCTTGAGCGGGCCCATAATATCTACGGCATCCATCAAACTATTGTGCGGTGCTAAAGGTAAAGGCAAGTAATCAAAGGGTTAACGGGTGCCCTTTGCCTCCTATGTGTTAGCGAGTTTTTGAGCCGCGGCTCCTTCCACTACTGGGCCCTTAAAGTAAGACAACAATCTCACACTTCACGCAATTTACGAACCCACCATGAATAGTGGTTGGTCCAAAATAGGACCTCTCGGGCGCTTGTGTTAACCTTCCCGACCAAGAGACCTTCGGCGTAGCTTCTACTATCTCTTCTGTTCAACTAAAAGTGTCGGAGAGATTCAGTCGCCCCGCACGCCTTCTTAGGGAATCCTCATTTGGAGAATGTAGGATGGGCGGTGCAAGGACCATACCGCCCACGGTAACGGGTAATCGGCAGGGGGAACCGGTCTCGCTGAAGCGTACCTCCCTGCGCCCTCGCCTAAGTTGTCCGGGTCATTCATCCACAACTATCGGGCGCGTGAGACGCGAACCAGAAGTATGACAGCCTGGTAGGCAGGCAGTAATGACTTATATCGCTCGCACGAACTCGCACTTGGCCGTCTTGTATCATAGACTTGTGTGTAGGCGTCAAGGGGGCCCTCAGTCCGCCTACTATAACTTACACTACCAGTGCATATAACATCAACATAAATAACCTAGGCTCGGATGCCACTGTTGGGTTTCGTAGTAATTTCAAAAAATTTCCTACGCACACGCAAGATCATGTGATGCATAGCAACGAGAGGGGAGAGTGTTGTCTACGTACCCACGCAGACCGACTGCGGAAGCGCTGACACGACGTAGAGGAAGTAGTCGTACGTCTTCACGATCCAACCGATCAAGCACCGAAACTACGGCACCTCCGAGTTCGAGCACACGTTCAGCTCGATGACGATCCCCGGACTCCGATCCAGCAAAGTGTCGGGGAAGAGTTTCCGTCAGCACGATGGCGTGGTGACGATCTTGATGTAACTACAGCAGCAGGGCTTCGCCTAAACTCCGCTACAGTATTATCGAGGAATATGGTGGCAGGGGGCACCGCACACGGCTAAGGAATAGATCACGTGGATCAACTTGTGTGTATAGAGGTGCCCCCTGCCTCCGTATATAAAGGAGCCAAGGGGGAGGGGGCGCCGGCCAGGAGGAGGGGCGCAGGAGGAGTCCTACTCCTTCCCGGGAGTAGGACTCCCCCAATCCTATTCCAACTAGGATTCCCAAGGGGGAAAGAGGGAGAGGGGTGGCCGGCCACCTCTCCTAGTCCTAATAGGACTAGGGGAAGGGGGGAGGCACGCAGCCCTATGGGCAGCCCTTTCACCTTTCCACTAAGGCCCATAAGGCCCATATGGCTCCCGGGGGGTTCCGGTAACCTCCCGGTAACTCCGGTAAAATCCCGATTTCACCCGGAACACTTCCGATATCCAAACATAGGCTTCCAATATATCAATCTTTATGTCTCGACCATTTCGAGACTCCTCGTCATGTCCGTGATCACATCCGGGACTCCGATACAACCTTCGGTACATCAAAATGCATAAACTCATAATATAACTGTCATCGTAACCTTAAGCGTGCGGACCCTACGGGTTCGAGAACAATGTAGACATGACCGAGACACGTCTCCGGTCAATAACCAATAGCGGGACCTGGATGTCATATTGGCTCCTACATATTCTACGAAGATCTTTATCGGTCAGACCGCATAACAACATACGTTGTTCCCTTTGTCATCGGTATGTTACTTGCCCGAGATTCGATCGTCGGTATCCAATACCTAGTTCAATCTCGTTACCGGCAAGTCTCTTTACTCGTTCCGTAATACATTATCTCACAACTAACATATTAGTTGTAATGCTTGCAAGGCTTATGTGATGTATTACCGAGAGGGCCCAGAGATACCTCTCCGACAATCGGAGTGACAAATCCTAATCTCGAAATACGCCAACCCAACACTACCTTTGGAGACACCTGTAATGCTCCTTTATAATCACCCAGTTACGTTGTGACGTTTGGTAGCACCCAAAGTGTTCCTCCGGCAAACGGGAGTTGCATAATCTCATAGTCATAGGAACATGTATAAGTCATGAAGAAAGCAATAGCAACATACTAAACGATCGGGTGCTAAGCTAATGGAATGGGTCATGTCAATCAGATCATTCAACTAATGATGTGACCTCGTTAATCAAATAACAACTCATTGTTCATGGTCAGGAAACATAACCATCTTTGATTAACGAGCTAGTCAAGTAGAGGCATACTAGTGACACTTTGTTTGTCTATGTATTCACACATGTATTATGTTTCCGGTTAATACAATTCCAGCATGAATAATAAACATTTATCATGATTATAAGGAAATAAATAATAACTTTATTATTGCCTCTAGGGCATATTTCCTTCAAAGTTTGGCACCTTGCGCGGGCATTTGAAATCCTTAGGTAGCCGTACATTGCGTAGTGCTGGGACAAGACATGGTACTCCCAAAGAACTGGAGGTAAACCTTGGCTCCACAACGTTGTTGGACGAACCGGAGTGAGCTGACGAACCACAGTGAGTTGACGAACCGGAGCATCGTGCTGCGTCGTAACTCCGCTTCTCGACGTGCCCTAGCGTGATCCACTACATCCTGAGCATTGCCACCGCCACCCGTTGGGTTATGGCCACGGGGCGGATTACGATTCCGCGCACTGCTTGATACAGTCGGTTCATCGATATGCCTGCTGTAGCTCCGGCTCGGGCAGGGAGTAGAATGAATCCTTTCGCGGCTATATGAATAAGCCTGCTGCTGAGTCAAGGCTGTCTGAAGGAGTTCCCTAGCCTGTCGTGTCTCAACTGCTACCGGGGACTCACCATCAATCGGGAGAGCCGCCAGTCGTGAAGCGGCAGCAACGATGTTATCCAACGGATTAGAGTAATGACCCAGAGGCGTAGAGACATGTCGTGATGGGACATTGTTCTGACGAGGCCGAGGCGGCAGATCCATCGCGCACGGCTGAACCGGTGCCCCGGTCCCAGGCGCCTCCGCCCGGTCTTCCACTGGCTGGTTGCTGGTGCCTGCTCCTGGCGTGTTAAAGAGATTTCTTGCCTCAAAAACTGGCGGAAGGTGTGACCGGTATCTTCTCCTCATGACATCATCTGACACACTATGATCCAGCATAAGCCGATAAGCCTGAGCCTCTAACTCGGCCCGCTCTGTAGCCATCCTGGTGTTCTCCGCCGCCAGGTCTGCTTTAGCCTGAGTTATCTGGTCCTTCACCTTTGCAATCTCCGCGTTGTGCTGATCCCGGTTCGCCGCGTCCACCTCTGCTGCCAGCAATGTTGCCAAAGCATCGAACAAATCGGACAAAACCTGGTCCAGAGGCTGCGTAGAGCCCCCTGCTCCTACTGGTGTTTCTCCTGCTGAGCCGGAAATCATTGCTGCGGCGGTAGAAGAGTGCTGCACTGACTATGTACCGGCCATGAAGACCGCGACCCGACTCGCCGGATCAAGGGGGTCCGGGATACTGTCGCCATCGGAACCACCACTAATCCGGCCATCCTGCAGCTGATACAGTGACTCGGTCTCTCTGGTTGAAGACTCGTCATCAGAATAGACAACGGTTTCGCCACCAGATGCCGATCTATCCTCATATTCCGCTCCATGGATGACAGCTATGAAGGAACGCTTTATGACGGGCTTAACCTGGGTAGATCTTGCACGCTGAGCCGTCTCGACGATGTCGGTGCAGATGTCCGGCTCAGGGCCCGGTTTGCCGATCTTGCCGATGAAGATGTGAATTCCACCAAAGGGGACCCGGTACCCATACTCAACTGAGCCGGCCTCGGGGTTCCATCCTGCATCGTCGATGTAGAGCTTGCCGCGATGACTTTTAGTCATCCGGCCCACAGTGTATCCCTTGAGTCCTTCGAAGCCGCCCTTCAAGAATTCGAAACCATCGTGCGATAGCCCCACGGTGGGCGCCAACTGTCGTGGTTTTGTCACGGCAGATGTCCTCATGAAAGGACTTAGTCGTGGAGCCATCACTACAGGTAAGCTTAAAGGGGTTAAAGCGGACAAGCGACGCAAGATCGGCCCCTTGCGGTGAAGGTAAAAGCCTACGTCCAGTTGTGATGGAATTGCTTGGGTTTCGATGACCAGGGAGCGAATCCGCTTTGCCTGGCTTCTCGAGTTGTTGTGTGTTGTCCCTAAACCTCCGCCGGGTCGCCCCTTTATATACATAGCTCGACGCCCTTCGGTTTACAGAATCCCGAGGCCGGATCATAAATGTGTTCGCCTCGGTCTCTATTCCTTATATCTTACAATACAAGTTATATATCAATGTCGGTTTATGTCTACAGGCCTTAACCCACCTTTGGGCCTTGGGCCTTCATGAAGCACCACCATCTCAGTCTTCATGGGTTTCAAATAAAGTAATCATCATGGGGATAACCCGGCCTCTCCTGGCCGGTTTATGTCCAGTAATAATATCCCCAACAGTGGGTATCGTTATTTTCTGACCTTCACATATGATTTGAGCAGATATGGGTATATCTACTTGATGAAACATAAGTCTGAAACATTTGAAAAATTCAAAGAATTTCAGATTGAAGTGCACAAATCATCATAACAAGAAAATAAAGTTTCTATGAATCTGATCATGGAGGAGAATATTTGAGTTATGAGTTTGGTCTTCATTTGAAACAATGCGGAATAGTTTCGCAACTCATGTCACCCAGAACGCCACAGCGTAATGGTGTGTCCGAACGTCGTAATCGTACTTTATTAGATATGGTGCGATCTATGATGTCTCTTACTGATTTACCGCTATCGTTTTGGGGTTATGCTTTAGAGACGGCTGCATTCACGTTAAATAGGGACCATCTAGATCCGTTGAGATGACACCTTATGAACTGTGGTTTGGCAAGAAACCCAAGTTGTCGTTTCTTAAAGTTTAGGGCTGCAATGCTTATGTGAAAAAGCTTCAACCTGATAAGCTCGAACCCAAATTGGAGAAATGTGTCTTCATAGGATAGCCAAAGGAGACTGTCGGGTACTCCTTCTATCACAGATCCGAAGGCAAGATATTCGTTGCTAAGAATGGATCCTTTCTAGAGAAGGAGTTTCTCTCGAAAGAAGTGAGTGGGAGGAAAATAGAACTTGATGAGGTAATTGTACCTGCTCCCTTATTGGAAACTAGTTCATCACATAAATCAGTTCCAGTGATTCCTACACCTATTAGTGAGGAAGCTAATGATGATGATCATGAAACTTTTGATCAAGTTACTACCGGACCTCGTAGGTCAACCAGAGTAAGATCCGCACCAGAGTGGTATGGTAATCCTTTTCTGGAAGTCATGTTACTTGACCATGACGAACCTACGAACTATGAGGAAGCGACGATGAGCCCAGATTCCACAAAATGGCTTGAGGCCATGAAATCTGAGATGGGATCCATGTATGAGAACAAAGTTTGGACTTTAGTTGACTTGCCCGATGATCGGCAAGCCATAAAGAATAAATGGATCTTTAAGAAGAAGGCTGACACTGACGGTAATATTACTGTCTACAAATCTCGACTTGTTGCGAAAGGTTTTTGACAAGTTCAAGGAGTTGACTACGGTGAGACCTTCTCACCCGTAGCGATGCTTAAGTCCATCCGAATCATGTTAGCAATTGCTCCATTTTATGATTATGAAATTTGGCAAATGGATGTCAAAACTGCATTCCTTAATGGATATCTTAAATAAGAGTTGTATATGATGCAACCAGAAGGTTTTGTCGATCCAAAAGGTGCTAACAAAGTGTGCAAGCTCCATCGATCCATTTATGGACTGGTGCAAGCATCTCGGAGTTGGAATATACGCTTTGATAGTGTGGTCAAAGCATATGGTTTTATACAGACTTTTGGAGAAGCTTGTATTTACAAGAAAGTGAGTGGGAGCTCTGTAGCATTTCTGATATTATATGTGGATGACATATTGTTGATCGGAAATGATACTGAATTTCTGAATAGCATAAAAGGATACTTGAATAAGAATTTTTCAATGAAAGACCTCGGTGAAGCTTCTTATATATTGGGCATCAAGATCTATAGAGATAGATCAAGACGCTTAATTGGACTTTCACAAAGCACATACCTTGATAAAGTTTTGAAGAAGTTCAAAATGGATCAAGCAAAGAAAGGGTTCTTGTCTGTGTTACAAGGTGTGAAGTTGAGTCAGACTCAATGCCCGACCACTTCAGAAGATAGAGAGAAAATGAAAGTTATTCCCTATGCTTAAGCCATAGGTTCTATCATGTATGCAATGATGTGTACCAGACGTGATTTGTACCTTACTATTAGTTTAGCTGGGAGGTACCAAAGTAATCCAAGAGTGGATCACTGGACAGCGGTCAAGAACATCCTGAAATACCTGAAAAGGACTAAGGATATGTTTCTCGTTTATGGAGGTGACAAAGAGCTCATTGTAAATGGTTACGTTGATGCAAGCATTGACAATGATCCGGACGATTCTAAATCACAAACCGGATACGTGTTTATATTAAACGGTGGAGCTATCAGTTGGTGCAGTTCTAAACAAAGCGTCGTAGCGGGATCTAGAATCTACGTGTGAAGTGGAGTACATAGTTGCTTCGGAAGCAGCAAATGAAGGAGTCTGGATGAAGGAGTTTATATCCAATCTAGCTGTCATACCTAGTGCATCGGGTCCAATGAAAATCTTTTGTGACAATAATGGTGCAATTGCCTTGGCAAAGGAATCCAGATTTCACAAAAGAACCAAGCACATTAAGAGACGCTTCAATTCCATCCGCGATCAAGTCAAGGAGGGAGACATAGAAATTTGCAAGATACATATGGATCTGAATGTTGCAGACTCGTTGACTAAGCCTCTCTCACGAGCAAAACATGATCAACACCAAGACTCCATGGGTGTTAGAATCATTACTACGTAATCTAGATTATTGACTCTAATGCAAGTGGGAGACTGGAGGAAATATGCCCCAGAGGCAATAATAAAGTTGTTATTTATATTTCCTTATATCATCATAAATGTTTATTATTCATGCTAGAATTGTATTAACCGGAAACTTAGTACATGTGTGAATACATAGACAAACATAGTGTCACTAGTATGCATCTACTTGACTAGCTCGTTAATCAAAGATGGTTAAGTTTCCTAACCATAGACATCAGTTGTCATTTGATGAACGGGATCACATCATTAGAGAATGATGTGATTGACTTGACCCATTCCTTAGGCTAGCACTATGATCATTTAGTTTATTGCTATTGCTTTCTTCATAACTTATACATGTTCCTATGACTATGAGATTATGCAACTCCCGAATAACGGAGGAACACTTACTGTGCTATCAAATGTCACACCATAACTGGGTGATTATGAAGATGCTCTACAGGTGTCTCCGATGGTGTTTGTTGAGTTGGCATAGATCGAGATTAGGATTTGTCACTATGATTGTCGGAGAGGTATCTCTGGGGCCTCTCGCTAATGCACATCAACTATAAGCCTTGCAAGCAATGGTGACTAATGAGTTAGTTACGGGATGATGCATTATGCAACGGGTAAAGAGACTTGCCGTAACGAGATTGAACTAGTATGATGATACCGACGATCGAATCTCGGGAAAGTAACATACCGATGAACAAAGGAACAACGTTATGTTGTTATGCGGTTTGAACTGATAAAGATCTCGTAGAAATATGTAGGAACCAATATGAGCATCCAGTTCCGTTGTTGTTATTGACCAGAAGTGAGGTCTCGTCCATGTCTACATAGTTCTCAAAGCCAGAGGGTCCGCACGCTTTAACGTTCATGACGATCGATATTATGAGTTATGTGTTTTGATGTATCGAAGGTAAGTTCAGAGTCCGAATGTGATCACGGACATGACGAGGAGTCTCAAAATGGTCGAGACATGAAGATTGATATATTGGAAGGTTATGTTTGGACACCGGAATGGTTTCGGATGAGTTCGGGCATTTACCGGAGTACCAGGGGGTTACCGGAACCCCCGGGTGGTTAATGGGCCTACATGGGCTTTAGTGGAAGAGGGAGGAGGCGGCCAAGAGGTAGGGCGCCCCCCCCCAAGCCCAATCCGAAATGGGAGGGGGGCCTTTCCTTCTTCTCCTCTTCCCCTTCCTTCCCCTCCTAGTTGGA
>NC_053024.1:260071313-260073813 GCF_003073215.2 Triticum urartu
TATTGCTAAGTGTGCTATCTGTCTGAAATTCCAGACAAGTGTTAATTTCACTAAGTCTGAGATCTGTTTACCATTTGCACTTTTGTCATGCTTGTTTGAACCTGTTAATGGATGAATTGGCCGTAGGTCAGTGTTCATCTTTTGTTAAGCTTCATGAATGGATCCCTTCTATGTATTTTGTTGCCATGTTTTGGTGCTGTAGCATGTTTGTCTTGTTGCATTTAGATGGCTACTTGCTGTATATCGCAGACCGGTGCCATATTTGAATTGCTTGCCATTTCCAAACCGTGTCTCCGATTCCGGTGTTCTTTATATCGAATTCAACCGAAATCACCTCACCTTTCTAGTGGCACACTTGGATTTCCAAGTTGAGGCCAGGTTCATTCATTCCTTGTCAAATCTTGCATATGCATCACATATCGCATCCCGCATAGCATACCATGTTTGCATCATGTTGTTTGAGCTTTGCACGTGGTTGATTGTGTTCCTTGTTGCTTGTTTGTCTTGTTTGGGTAGAGCCGGGAGACGAGTTCGCTAACGAGGAGCCCGTTGAGTTTGCTTTCGAGGATCCAGTCAACTCTGACAACTTTGCAGGCAAGATGATCATACCCTCGAAATCACTTATCTTTGCTTTGCTAGATGCTCGCTCTTTTGCTATGCCTATGCTACGATGCCTACCACTTGCTTATCATGCCTCCCAAATTGCCATGTCAAACCTCTAACCCACCATGTCCTAGCAAACCGTTGATTGGCTATGTTACCGCTTTGCTCAGCCCCTCTTATAGCGTTGCTAGTTGCAGGTGAAGATTGGAGACCGTTCCTTGTTGGAACATTATTTACTTGTTGGGATATCATTATATTATCTTGTTATCTTAATGCATCTATATACTTGGTAAAGGGTGGAAGGCTCGGCCTCTCTCCTAGTGTTTTGTTCCACTCTTGCCGCCCTAGTTTCCGTCATATCGGTGTTATGTTCCCGGATTTTGCGTTCCTTACGCGGTTGGGATAATGGGAACCCCTTGACAGTTCGCCTTGAATAAAACTCCTCCAGCAATGCCCAACCTTGGTTTTACCATTTGCCACCTAGCCTCTTTTTCCCTTGGGTTTCCGGAGCCCGAGGGTCATCTTATTTAACCCCGGGCCAGTGCTCCTCTGAGTGTTGGTCCGAACTAGAGTCCTGTGCAGCGCCCCCTCGGGGAAACTCGAGGTTTGGTTTTAGTTGTATGGAGAGCTCATCTGAGTGTGCCCTGAGAACGAGATATGTGCAGCTCCTATCGGGATTTGTCGGCACATTCGGGCGGTGTTGCTGGATTTGTTTTAACTTGTCGAAGTGTCTTGTAGAACCGGGATACCGAGTCTGATCGGAATGTCTCGGGAGAAGTATATCCTTCGTTGACCGTGAGAGCTTGTCATGGGCTAAGTTGGGACTCCCCTACAGGGATTTGAACTTTCGAAAGCCGTGCCCGCGGTTATGGGCAGATGGGAATTTGTTAATGTCCGGTTGTAGATAACTTGAACCTTAACTTAATTAAAATAATCAACTGTGTGATTACCGTGATGGTCTCTTCTCGGCGGAGTCCGGGAAGTGAACACGGTGTTGGAGTAATGCTTGCCGCAGGTTCGTTCTCTAGTTATTCGTTCGCGCTTTGCTTTCTCTTCTCGCTCTCTTTTGCGAACAGGTTAGCCACCATATATGTAGTCGCTTGCTGCAGCTCCACATAATTACCTTTCCCTTACCTATAAGCTTAAATAGTCTTGATCACGAGGGTGCGAGATTGCTGAGTCCCTGTGGCTCACAGATTACTTCCAAACCAGATGCAGGGCCTGATGACTCCGTTCCAGATGACGCGCTTGAGCTCAAGTGGGAGTTCGACGAGGACTCACGCCGTTACTATGTGTCTTTCCCTGATGATCAGTAGTGGTGCCCAGTTGGGGCGATCGGGACCGTGTCGCATGTTGGGTTGATCTTTTATTTTGGCACCGTAGTCGGGCCATGAGTGATTGGTTGATGTAATGCTATTTATGTACTTTGTTTGACGTGGCGAGTGTAAGACAACTATGTACCTTCCCCTTTTATTATCTATATTACATGGGATGTTGTGAAGATTACCTTACTTGCGACATTGCTTTCAATGCGGTTATGCCTCTAAGTCGTGCTTCGACACGTAGGAGATATAGCCGCATCGAGGGCGTTACGCCACATTTCTCCGATTTGGGTTCGAGCTTATCAGGTTGAAGCTTTTTCATAAGCATCGCAGCCCCAAACTTTAAGAGAAACGACAACTTTGGTTTCTTGCCAAACCATAGTTCATAAGGCGTCGTCTCAACGGATTTTATGGTGCCCTATTTAACGTGAATGCAGGCCGTCTCTAAAGCATAACCCCAAAACGATAGCGGTAATCAGTAAGAGACATCATAGATCGCACCATATCTAGTAAAGTACGATTACGACATTCGGACACACCATTATGTTGTGGTGTTCTAGGTGGCGTGAGTTGCG
>NC_053024.1:260078813-260094269 GCF_003073215.2 Triticum urartu
ACTAATGTGTTTGTGAGAATTGCAGGATAACACAGGTAGAAGTCCCTCATTGATTCGGTTTTCCTACCATAGATGACCCCTAAAAATGTATGAAGACATTGATGTCAAAGGTGGTATGTGAAGATATTCACATTGAAGACTATGACAAGAGAAGACATCGCATGAAGCCATATGGAGCTCGAAGACTTAGATCTTTCGTAGTTCTTTTTCTTCTTTGTTGAGTCATAGGAACCACCGTACTGTTAAGTGGGGTCCAAGAGAACCAGTCAGAATGACTGAAGTGATGCTTAACCAAAACCTATGTCTTCGAGTGAAGACTATGAGAGCAAATCTTGTCCAGAGTCGGACAAGTCAGCTTTGCTTGTAGCCCAAGTAAAGTTGCCGTGTGTGTTTGAAATCTGACCGTTGGAACACGTGTTAGTTCCTTAGTGACCCAGGGTCATTTCGGACAAATCAGGTCGGGTTGCCTAGTGGCTATAAATAGCCCACCCCCTACAACCATAAACGGTTGGCTGCTCAGAGTTAGAGTACGGCTTTTGTCGTTTGAGAGCAACCCACCTCGAAGCCTTTGAGAGAGAATTCCTTGCGAGGATAAAGCCCTAACCACCCAGGCCAAAGAGTGTTAGGCATCACTTAAGTCTTCCTGTCTGTGTGATCTGAAGACTTATTACACTTGAGGACTGTGAATCCTCCAGCCGGTTAGGCGTCGCGTTCTGAGCATCCAAGAGCCATTGTGGATCGCCGGTGAATGAAGTCTGTGAAGGTTTGGGAGTCTACCTTGAAGACTTACCAGAGTGATTGGGCGAGGTCTGTGTGACCTTAGCTCAAGGGGAATACGGTGAGGACTGGGTGTCCTGAGCTGCGTGTTCAGGACTGGGTGTCCGGGACTGTGTGTCCTCAGGTTTAAATACCTAGCCGCCCTAACCAGACGTACAGTTGTCATAGAAACTAGAACTGGTCCAACAAATCATTGTCTTCAACAAGTCACTGGTTTCATCCTTCCCTTCCCTTTACTCACTGTTGGTCCTTGTGAAGTCGTTGTATGACTGCATTATCTTTTTTCTTCACTGAGTGACTCCTTGATCTGATTGGCTTCATAATATCTTCCTATCTGATCCTTACTACCTAGCTGCTATTAGTCATTGTGCTTTCACTTCATTGAATACTTGACTATGGCTTGCCTAGTGTAGTCTACCTTCCGCTGCATGATAATAGGTTTATTTCTATCATTTGTCTTCGAAACTTCCACATTTTGAAGACTTTCATAAAAATCGCCTATTCACCCCCCTCTAGTCGATATAACGCACTTTCAATAAGCCTTGCATGCATTGTAACTAATGAGTTAGTTACGGGATGATGTATTACAGAACGAGTAAACAGACTCGCCGGTAACGAGATTGAACTAGGTATTGAGATATCGACGATCGAATCTCGGGCAAGTAACATACCGATGACAAAGGGAACAACGTATGTTGTTATGCGGTTTGATCGATAAAGATCTTCGTAGAATGTGTAGGAGCCAATATGAGCATCCAGGTTCCGCTATTGGTTATTGACCGGAGATGCGTCTCGGTCATGTCTACATGGTTCTCAAACCCGTAGAGTCCGCATGCTTAACGTTCGGTGACGATTTGTATTATGAGTTATGTGATCTGATGTACCGAAGGTAGTTCAGAGTCTCAGATGAGATCAGGGACATGACGAGGAGTCTCTAAATGGTCGAGACGTAAAGATCGATATATTGGATGACTATATTCGGACATCAGAAAGGTTCTGAGTGATTCGGTTATTTTTCAGAGTACGGGAGAGTTACGGGAATTCGTATTGGGCCTTAATGGGCCATACGGGAAAGGAGAGAAAGGCCTCAAAAGGTGGCCGCACCCCTCCCCATGGTCTGGTCCGAATTGGACTTGGGAAGGGGCGTGCCCCCTTCCTTCCTTCTCCTTTTCCCTTCCCCTTTTCCTATTACATATCGGAGGAGGAATCCTACTAGGAGTAGGGAGTCCTAGTAGGACTCCACACTTCTGGCGCGCCCTAGGGGCTGGCCGGCCTCCCCTCATCCATCCTTTATATACAGGGGCAGGGGGCACCCTAGAACACACAAGTTGATCTATTGATCTATTTCAGCCGTGTGCGGTGCCCCCCTCCACCATAATCCACCTCGATTATATCGTAGCGGTACTTGGGCGAAGCCCTGCATCGGTAGCATCATCATCACCGTCATCATGCCGTCGTGCTGACGAAACTCTCCCATGAAGCTCTGCTGGATCGGAGTTCGTGGGACGTCATCGAGCTGAACATGTGCTGAACTCGGAGGTGCCGTGCGTTCGGTACTTGGATCGGTCGGATCGTGAAGACGTATGACTACATCAACCGTGTTGTGCTAACGCTTCCACATTCGGTCTATGAGGGTACGTGGACACACTCTCCCCTCTCGTTGCTACGCATCACCATGATCCTGTGTGTGCGTAGGAATTTTTTTGAAATTACTACGTTCCCCAACAGTGGCATCCGAGCCTGGTTTTATGCGTAGATGTTATATGCACGAGTAGAACACAAGTGAGTTGTGGGCGATACAAGTCATACTTCTTACCAGCATGTCATACTTTGGTTCGGCGGTATTGTTGGATGAAGCGGCCCGGACCGACATTACGCGTACGCTTACGCAAGACTGGTTCTACCGACGTGCTTTGCACACAGGTGGCTGGCGGGTGTTAGTTTCTCCAACTTTAGTTGAACCAAGTGTGGCTATGCCCGATCCTTAAGAAGGTTAAAACAACACTAACTTGACGAACTATCGTTGTGGTTTTGATGCGTAGGTAAGAACGGTTCTTGCTCAGCCCGTAGCAGCCACGTAAAACTTGCAACAACAAAGTAGAGGACGTCTAACTTGTTTTTGCAGGGCATGTTGTGATGTGATATGGTCAAGACATGATGCTATATTTTAATTGTATGAGATGATCATGTTTTGTAACCGAGTTATCAGCAACTGGCAGAAGCCATATGGTTGTCGCTTTATTGTATGCAATGCAATCGCCCTATAATGCTTTAGTTTATCACTAAGCGGCATCGATAGTCGTATAAGCAATAGTTGGCGAGAAGACAACGATGCTACAATGGAGATCATGGTGTCGCGTCGGTGATGATGGTGATCATGACGGTGCTTCGGAGATGGAGATCACAAGCACAAGATGATGATGGCCATATCATATCACTTATATTGATTGCATGTGATGTTTATCTTTTATGCATCTTATCTTGCTTTGATTGACGGTAGCATTATAAGATGATCTCTCACTAAATTTCAATAAAGTGTTCTCCCTGAGTATGCACCGTTGCCAAGTTCGTCGTGCCGAGACACCACGTGATGATCGGGTGTGATAAGCTCTACGTTCATCTACAACGGGTGCAAGCCAGTTTTGCACACAGAATACTCGGGTTTAAACTTGACGAGCCTAGCATATGCAGATATGGCCTCGGAACACTGAGACCGAAAGGTCGAGCGTGAATCATATAGTAGATATGATCAACATAGTGATGTTCACCATTGAAAACTACTCCATTCACGTGATGATCGGACAGTTTAGTTGATTTGGATCACGTGATCACTTAGATGATTAGAGGGATGTCTATCTAAGTGGGAGTTCTTAAGTAATATGATTAATTGAACTTTAATTTATCATGAACTTAGTCCTGGTAGTATTAGCATATCTATGTTGTAGATCAATAGCTCGCGTTTATCCCTGTTTTATTTGATATGTTCCTAGAGAAAAATAAGTTGAAAGATGTTAGTAGCAAAGATGCAGACTAGCTCCGTGATCTGAGGATTATCCTCATTGCTGCACAGAAGAATTATGTCCTTGATGCACGGCTAGGTGACAGACCAATTGCAGAAGCAGATGCAGGCATTATGAACGTTTGGCAAGCTCGATATGATGACTACTTGATAGTTTAGTGCACCATGCTTTACGGCTTAGAACCGGGACTTCAAAAATGTTTTGAATGCCACGGAGCATATAAGATGTTCCAAGAGTTGAAATTGGTATTTCATACTCATGCCCGTGTCGAGAGGTATGAGACCTCTGACATTACTTTGCCTACAAGATGGAGAATAATAGCTCAACCAATAAGCATGTGCTCAGATTGTCTGAGTACTACAATCACTTGAATCAAGTGGGAGTTAATCTTCCAGATAAGATAGTGATTGATAGAGTTCTCTAGTCACTATCACCAAGTTGCTAGAACTTCATGATGAACTATAATATGCAAGGGATAACGGAAATGATTCCCAAGCTCTTCGTGATGCTGAAATTGACGAAGGTAGAAATCAAGAAAAGCATCAAGTGTTGATGGTTAACAAGACCACTAGTTTCAAGAAAAGGGCAAAGGGAAGAAGGGGAACTTTAAGAAGAACGGCAAGCAAGTTGCTGCTCAATTGAAGAAGCCCAAGTTTGGACCTAAGCCTGAGACTAAGTGCTTTTACTACAAAGGGACTAGTCACTCGAAGCGGAACTGCCCCAAGTATTTGGCAGATAAGAAGGATGGCAAAGTGAACAAAGGTATATTTGATATACATGTTATTGATGTGTACTTTACTAGTGTTTATAGCAACCCCTCGGTATTTGATACTGGTTCAGTTGCTAAGAGTAGTAACTTGAAACGGGAGTTGCAGAATGAACAGAGACTAGTTAAGGGTGAAGTGACGATGTGTGTTGGAAGTGTTCCAAGATGATATGATCATCATCGCACACTCCCTATACTTTCGGGATTAGTGTTGAACCTAAATAAGTGTTATTTGGTGTTTGCGTTGAGCATGAATATGATTTGATCATGTTTATTGCAATACGGTTATTCATTTAAGTCAAAGAATAATTGTTGTTCTATTTACATGAATAAAACCTTCTATGGTCATACACTCAATATAAATGGTTTATTGAATCTCGATCATAGTGATACACATATTCATAATATTGAAGCCAAAAGATGCAAAGTTAATAATGATAGTGCAACTTATTTGTGGCACTGCCATTTAGGTCATATTGGTGTAAAGCGCATGAAGAAAATCCATGCTGATGGGCTTTTGGAATCACTTGATTATGAATCAGTTGATGCTTGCGAACCATGCCTCATGGGCAAAGATGACTAAGACTCCGTTCTCCAGAACAATGGAGTGAGCAACTGACTTATTGGATATAATACATACTGATGTATGAGGTCCGATGAGTGTTGAGGCTCACGGCGGGTATCGTTATTTTCTGACCTTCACAGATAATTTGAGCAGATATGGGTATATCTACTTGAAGAAACATAAGTCTGAAACATTTGAAAAGTTAAAGAATTTCAGAGTGAAGTGGAAAATCATCGTAACAAGAAAATAAAGTTTCTACATCTGATCGCAGAGGCAAATATCTGAGTTACGAGTTTGGTCTTCAATTAAAACAATGTGGAATAGTTTCACAAACTCATGCCACCTGGAACACCACAACATAATGGTGTGTCCGAACGTCATAACCGTACTTTATTTGATATAGTGCAATCTATGGTGTCTCTTACCGATTTACCACTCGTTTTGGGGTTATGCATTAGAGACAGCTGCATTCACATTAAAAAGGGCACCATCTAAATCCGCTGAGACGACACCGTATGAACTGTGGTTTAGGAAGAAACCTAGGTTGTCATTTCTTAAAGTTTGGGGTTGCGATGCTTATGTGAAAAAGTTTCATCTTGATAAGTTCAAACCCAAGTCGGAGAAGTGCGTCTTCATAGGATACCCAAAAGTAATTGTTGGGTACACCTTCTATCACAGATCCAAAGGCAAGATATTTGTTGCTGAAAATGGATCCTTTCTAGAGAATGAGTTTCTCTCGAAAGAAGTGAGTGGGAGGAAAGTAGAACTTGATGAGGTAACTGTACCTGCTCCCTTATTGGAAAGTAGTTCATCATAGAAATCTGTTTCTGTGACACCTACACCAATTAGTGAGGAAGCTAATGATGATGATCATGTAACTTCAGATCAAGTTACTACCAAACCTCGTAAGTCAACCCGTGTGAGATCCGCACCAGAGTGGTACGGTAATCCTGTTCTGGAGGTCATGTTACTTGACCATGACGAACCTACGAACTATGAGGAAGCGATGATGAGCCCAGATTCCGCGAAATGGCTTGAGGCCATGAAATCTGAGATGGGATCCATGTATGAGAACAAAGTGTGGACTTTGGTTGACTTGCCCGATGATCGGCAAGCCATAGAAAATAAATGGATCTTCAAGAGGAAGACAGACGCTGATAGTAGTGTTACTATCTACAAAGCTAGACTTGTCAAAAAAGGTTTTGACAAAGTTCAAGATGTTGACTACGATGAGATTTTCTCACTCGTAGCGATGCTTAAGTCTGTCCGAATCATGTTAGCAAATTGCCACATTTTATGAAATCTGGATGGATGTCTGATACGTCCATTTTGCATCATGCTTTTATATCGATATTATTGCATTATGGGCTGTTATTACACATTATGTCACAATACTTATGCCTATTCTCTCTTATTTTACAAGGTTTACATAAAGAGGGAGAATGCCGGCAGCTGGGATTCTGGGCTGGAAAAGGAGCAAATATTAGAGACCTATTCTGCACAGCTCCAAAAGTCCTGAAACTTCACGGGAGATGTTTTCCAAATATATAAAAAATACTCAGCGGAAGAAACTCACCAGGGGGGGCCCCCCTCGTGGGCCCCCTGGTGGCCCTCCGGTGCCATCTTCTGCTATATGGAGTCTCTCGATGGGAAAAAAATCACAAGCCATCTTCTCGGACGAAACTCCGCCGCCAGGAGGCGGAACCTTGGCGGGACCAATCTAGGGCTCTGGCGGAGCTGTTCTGCCGGGGAAACTTCCCTCACGGAGGGGGAAATCATCGCCATCGTCATCACCAACGCTCCTCTCATCGGGAGAGGGCAACCTCCATCAACATCTTCATCAGCACCATCTCATCTCAAAACCCTAGTTCATCTCTTGTATCCAATTCTTGTCCCCAAGTCCGGGATTGGTGCTAGTAGGTTGCTAGTAGTGTTAATTACTCCTTGTAGTTGATGATAGTTGGTTTAATTGGTGGAAGATCATATGTTCAGATCCTATATGCATATTAATACCCCTCTGATTATGAACATGTTTATGCTTTGTGAGTAGTTACTTTTGTTCCTGAGGACATGGGAGAAGTCTTGCTATTAGTAGTCATGTGAATTTGGTATTCGTTCGATATTTTTTGATGAGATGTATGTTGTCTCTCCTCTAGTGGTGTTATGTGAACGTCGACTACATGACACTTCACCATTATTTGGGCCTAGAGGAAGGCATTGGGAAGTAATAAGTAGATGATGGGTTGCTAGAGTGACAGAAGCTTAAACCCTAGTTTATGTTGCTTCGTAAGGGGCTGATTTGGATCCATATGTTTCATGCTATGGTTAGGTTTACCTTAATACTTTTGTTGTAATTGCGGATGCTTGCAATAGAGGTTAATCATAAGTGGGATGCTTGTCCAAGTAAGGGCAGCACCCAAGCACCGGTCCACCCACATACCAAATTATCAAAGTACCGAACGCGAATCATATGAACGTGATGAAAACTAGCTTGACGATATTCCCATGTGTCCTCGGGAGCGCTTTACATCATATAAGAGTTTGTCCAGGCTTGTCCTTTGCTACAAAAGGATTGGGCCACCTTGCTGCACTTTATTTACTTTTGTTACTTGTTGCTCGTTACAAATTATCCTATCACAAAACTATCTGTTACCACTTATTTCAATACTTGCAGAGAATACCTTGCTGGAAACCGCTTATCATTTCCTCTGCTCCTCGTTGGGTTCGACACTCTTACTTATCGAAAATACTATGATAGATCCCCTATACTTGTGGGTCATCAAGACTCTTTTCTGCGTGTCGGGAGTGAAGCGCCTTTGGTAGGTGGAATTTGGTAAGGAAAAATTTATATAGTGTGCTGAAATTTACTGTCACTTGTTACTATGGAAAGTAATCCTCTGAGGGGCTTGTTCGGGGTATCTTCACCCCGACCAGTAGAGCAAAATGTTGCTCCTCAACCTACTGAACCTACTGAATGAATATGAAAATGAAAATGCTTGCTTTGAAGTTCCTTCGGGTATGATAGAAACTGCTAGCTAATCCTTTTTTAGGAGATGGAACAAAACATCCTGATGAACATCTGATATATGTGGATGAAGTTTGTGGATTATTTAAGCTTGCAGGTGTACCCGGAGATGTTGTTAAGAAGAAGGTCTTTCCCTTATCTTTGAGGGGAGATGCATCGACATGGTATAGGCTATGTGATGATATGAGGTCTTGGAATTACAAACGATTGAAATTGGAATTTTATCAGAAGTTTTATCCTATGCATATTGTTTATCATGATCGCAATTATATATATAATTTTTGGCCTCGCGAAGGAGAAAGCATCGCTCAAGCTTGGGGGAGGCTTAAATCAATGTTATATTCATGCCCCAATCATGAGCTCTCAAGAGAAATGATTATTCAAAATTTTTATACTCGGCTTTCTAGTAACAATCGCACCATGCTTGATACTTCTTGTGCTGGCTCTTTTAGGATGAAGACTATTGAATTCAAATGGAATTTATTGGAAAGAATTAAACGCAACTCTGAAGATTGGGACCTCGACAATGGTAAGGAGTCAGGTATGACACCTAGTTTTGATTGTGTTAAATCTTTTATGGATACCGATATTTTTCGTAAATTTAGCACTAAATATGGACTTGACTCTGAGATAGTAGCTTCTTTCTGTGAATCTTTTGCTACTTATGTTGATCTCCCCAAGGAGAAGTGGTTTAAATATCATCCTCCCATAGAAGTAAAAGTAGCTGCACCTATTAAAGTTGAAGAAAAGACTATCACTTATAATGATCCTATTGTTCCTACTTCTTATGTTGAGAAACCACCTTTTCCTATTAGGATAAAGGATCATGCTAAAGCTTCAACTGTGTTCGTAAAAGCAATATTAAAACATATACACCTCCTGAGCAAGTTAAAGTTGAACCTAATATTGCTATTGTTAAAGATCTCTTGTCTGATAATATTGATGGGCATGTTATTTATTTCTGTGAATGAAACTGCTAGAATTGCTAAACCTGTGATAAAGATAAACCTAGACCTGTGGTAGGCATGCCTGTTATTTCTGTTAAAATAGGAGATCATTGTTATCATGGCTTATGTGATATGGGTGCTAGTGCTAGTGCAATACCTCATTCCTTATACAAAGAAATTATGCATGATATTGCACCTGCTGAAATAGAAGATATTGATGTCACAATTAAACTTGCCAATAGAGATACTATTTCACCAATGGGAATTGTTAGAGATGTTGAAGTCTTGTGTGGGAAAACTAAATATCCTGCTGATTTTCTTGTTCTTGGTTCCCCACAAGATAGCTTTTGTCCCATTATATTTGGTAGACCCTTCTTAAATACTGTTAATGCTACCATAGATTGCAAAAGAGATGTTGTTACTATCGGTTTAGATGATATGACTCATGAATTTAATTTTCTCTAAATTTAGTAGACAACACCGTGAAGAAGAATTACCTAGTAAGGATGAAATTATTGGTCTTGCTTCTATTGCCGTACCTCCTAGTGATCCTTTAGAACAATATTTGCTAGACCATGAAAATGATATGTTTATGAATGAAAGAAGGGAATTAGATGAAGTATTCTTTAAACAAGGAACCTATTCTGAAAATTTACCTGTTGAAATCCTAGGGGATCCTCCTCCACCCAAGGGTGATCCCGTGTTTGAGCTTAAACCGTTACCTGATACTCTTAAATATGCTTATCTTGATGAGAAAAAGATATATCCTGTTATTATTAGTGCTAACCTTTCAGAGCATGAAGAAGAGAGATTATTGAAAACTCTGAAGAAGCACCGTGCTGCTATTGGGTATACTCTTGATGATCTTAAGGGCATTAGTCCCACTCTATGTCAACATAAAATTAATTTGGAAGAAGATGCTAAACCAGTTCGTGATCATCAACGCCGGCTGAATCCTAAAATGAAAGAAGTGGTAAGAAAGGAGATACTAAAGCTCCTTGAGGCAGGTATAATTTATCCCATTGCTGATAGTCAGTGGGTAAGCCCTGTCCATTGTGTCCCTAAGAAGGGAGGTATTACTGTTGTTCCTAATGATAAAGATGAATTGATTCCTCAAAGAATTATTACAGGTTATAGGATGGTAATTGATTTCCGCAAATTAAATAAGGCTACTAAAAAAGATCATTACCCCTTACCTTTTATTGATCAAATGCTAGAAAGATTGTCCAAACATACACATTTTTGCTTTCTAGATGGTTATTCTGGTTTCTCTCAAATACCTGTGTCAGCCAAAGATCAATCAAAGACTGCTTTTACATGCCCTTTTGGTACTTTTGCTTATAGACGTATGCCTTTTGGGTTATGTAATGCACCTGCTACCTTTCAAAGGTGCATGATGGCTATATTCTTTGACTTTTGTGAAAAAATTTGTGAGGTTTTCATGGACGGCTTTTCCGTCTATGGATCTTCTTTTGATGACTGCTTGAGCAACCTTGATCGAGTTTTGCAGAGATGTGAAGAAACTAATCTTGTCTTGAATTGGGAAAAGTGCCACTTTATGGTTAATGAAGGTATTGTCTTGAGGCATAAAGTTTCTGAAAGAGGTATTGAAGTTGATAAAGCCAAGGTTGATGCTATTGAAAAGATGCCATGTCCCAAGGACATCAAAGGTATAAGAAGTTTCCTTGGTCATGCCGGTTTTTATAGGAGGTTCATTAAGGACTTCTCAAAAATCTCTCGGCCTCTGATTAATTTATTACAAAAAGATATACCATTTGTCTTTGATGATGATTGTGTAGAAGCATTTGAAATACTTAAGAAAGCATTGATTTCTGCACCTATTGTTCAGCCACCTGATTGGAATTTACCCTTTGAAATTATGTGTGATGCTAGTGATTATGCTGTAGGTGCTGTTCTAGGACAAAGAGTTGATAAGAAACTAAATGTTATTCAATATTCTAGTAAAACTCTAGACAATGCTCAAAGAAATTATGCTATTACTGAAAAAGAATTCTTAGCAGTTGTATTTGCTTGTGATAAGTTTAGACCTTATATTGTTGATTCTAAAGTAACTATTCACACTGATCACACTGCTATTAAATATCTCATGGAAAAGAAAGATGTTAAACCTAGACTTATTAGATGGGTTCTCTTGCTACAAGAATTTGATTTGCATATTGTTGATAGAAAAGGAGCTGAGAACCCCGTTGCAGACAACTTTTCTAGGTTAGAAATTGTGCTTGATGACCCACTACCTATTGATGATAGCTTCCCTGATGAGCAATTAAATGTCATAAATGCCTCTCATACTGCTCCATGGTATGCTGATTATGCTAATTACATTGTTGCTAAGTTTATACCACCTAGTTTCACATACCAGCAAAAGAAAAAGTTCTTCTATGATTTGAGGCATTACTTTTGAGATGACCCACATATTTATAAAGGAGTAGATAGTGTTATTAGACGTTATGTACCTGAGAATGAACAAGAACAAATCCTACGCAAGTGTCACTCCGAAGCTTATGAAGGACACCATGCTGGAGATAGGACTGCACATAAGGTACCGCAATCTGGTTTTTATTGGCCTACTCTCTTCAAGGATGCCCGTAAGTTTGTCTTATCTTGTGATGAATGTCAAAGAATTGGTAATAATAGTAGACGTCAAGAAATGCCTGTGAATTATTCACTTGTTATTGAACCATTTGATGTTTGGGGCTTTGACTATATGGGACCTTTTCCTTCCTCTAATGGATATACACATATTTTAGTTGCTGTTGATTACGTTACTAAGTGGGTAGAAGCTATTCCAACTAGTAGTGCTGATCATAACACTTCTATTAAAATGCTTAAAGAAGTTATTTTTCCAAGATTTGGAGTCCCTAGATATTTAATGACTGATGGTAATTCACATTTTATTCATGGTGCTTTCCGTAAAATGCTTGCTGAATATGATGTTAATCATAGAATTGCATCTCCTTATCACCCTCAGTCTAGTGGTCAAGTAGAATTGAGTAATAGAGAGCTCAAATTAATTTTGCAAAAGACTGTTAATAGGTCTAGAAAGAATTGGTCCAAGAAACTTGATGATGCATTATGGGTCTATAGAACTGCATATAAAAATCCTATGGGTATGTCTCCGTATAAAATGGTCTATGGAAAAGCATGTCACTTACCTCTCGAACTAGAGCACAAGGCTTATTGGGCTATTAAAGAACTTAATTATGATTTTAAACTTGCCGGTGAAAAGAGGTTATTTGATATTAGCTCACTCGATGAATGGAGAACCCAAGCCTACGAAAATGCCAAGTTGTTTAAAGAAAAAGTTAAAAGATGGCATGACAAAAGAATACAAAAGTGTGAGTTTAATGTTGGTGATTATGTATTGCTATACAACTCTTGTTTAAGATTTTTCACATGAAAACTTCTCTCTAAATGGGAAGGTCCTTACGTTATCGAGGAGGTTTATCGTTCCGGTGCCATAAAAATCAACAACTTCGAAGGCACAAATCCGAAGGTGGTGAACGGTCAAAGAATTAAACATTATATCTCAGGTAATCCTATAAATGCTGAAACCAATGTTATTGAAACCGTAACCCCGGAGGAATACATAAGGGACACTTTCCAGAACGTTTCAGACTCCGAAAAGGAATAGGTATGTGGTACGGTAAGTAAACCGACTCCAAAACAATTTTTAAGGCAATATTTCTCCGTTTTGGAATATTTAAAAAATAGAAAAATAAGAAGCAGTCCGGAAAGGACACGAGGCCTCCACAAGGGTGGAGGGCGCGCCCTACCCTACTGGGGGCGCCCCCCTACCTCGTGGGCACCTCGTGTGCTCTCCGGACTCCTTTTTCTTACACGTTACGTATTTTGGTCAGTAAAAATTCATTATATAATCTCCCGGAGGTTTTGACCTCCGTATCATGCAAATATCTCTTGTCTTTGTTTCGAGCTGCTTTTCTGTCAGGGTTGTCAAGGCCAGGCACTATGTCGTCTCCCTCCTCCTCCAACCATGAGGGCAACGATGCTTGGCTAATGAAGATAGAGTTGAAGAGAGAAGAACCTATGGAGATCAACAAGGATGAAGGGATCAAGAAGGCCATGGAGGACCAAGTTCCAGCCACAGAAGACACCCTTCAACTGGATCACAATCTTCTTACCCCAACAGAAATCGAAGCTTTCAAGATGATTGAGTTGGCTCGTATACAAAATAAGTATCTCACACGTGAAAATATTTTGTTGAAGGAGCATATCATCGCACTCAAGGGCATTATCCGCAAGTTAGAAGACTCTCGCGATGTGCTGTTGGAAATATGCCCTAGAGGCAATAATAAATTGTTTATATTATATTTCCTTGTTCATGATAATCGTTTATTATCCATGCTAGAATTGTATTGATAGGAAACCCAGATACATGTGTGGATACATAGACAACACCATGTCCCTAGTAAGCCTCTAGTTGACTAGCTCGTTGATCAATAGATGGTTACGGTTTCCTGACCATGGACATTGGATGTCGTTGATAACGGGATCACATCATTAGGAGAATGATGTGATGGATAGGACCCGATCCTAAGCCTAGCACAAAGATCGTGTAGTTCGTATGCTAAAGCTTTTCTAATGTCAAGTATCATTTCCTTAGACCATGAGATTGTGCAACTCCCAGATACTGTAGGAGTGCTTTGGGTGTGCCAAACGTCACAACGTAGCTGGGTGGCTATAAAGGTGCACTACGGGTATCTCCGAAAGTGTCTGTTGGGTTGGCACGAACCGAGACTGGGATTTGTCACTCCGTGTGACGGAGAGGTATCTCTGGGCCCACTCGGTAGGACATCATCATAATGTGCACAATGTGATCAAGGAGTTGATCACGGGATGATGTGTTACGGAACGAGTAAAGAGACTTGCCGGTAACGAGATTGAACAAGGTATCAGGATACCGACGATCGAATCTCGGGCAAGTATCGTACCACTAGACAAAGGGAATTGTATACGGGATTGATTAAGTCCTTGACATCGTGGCTCATCCGATGAGATCATCATGGAACATGTGGGAGCCAACATGGGTATCCAGATCCCGCTGTTGGTTATTGACCGAGAGTTGTCTCGGCCATGTCTGCATGACTCCCGAGCCCGTAGGGTCTACACACTTAAGGTTCGATGACGCTAGGGTTATAGGGAATAGATATACGTGGTTACCGAATGTTGTTCGGAGTCCCGGATGAGATCCCGGACGTCACGAGGAGTTCCGGAATGGTCCGGAGGTAAAGATTTATATATGGGAAGTCTCTCGGTCACCGGAAAAGTTTCGGGGTTATCGGTATTGTACCGGGACCACCGGGAGGGTCCCGGGGGTCCACCAAGTGGGGCCACCTGCCCCGGGGGGGCCACATGGGCTATGGGGGGTGCGCCTTGGCCTACATGGGCCAAGGGCACCAGCCCCAAGGGGCCCATGCGCCTAGGGTTTCACATAAGGGAAGAGTCCCAATAGTGGAAGGCACCTCCTAGGTGCCTTGGGGGGAAGGGAAACCTCCCTGGCCGCCGCCCCCTCCTAGATTGGATCTGAGGGGCCGGCCCCCCTCTCCCTTGCCCCTATATATATGTGGGGGTGGGAGGGCAGCCGCACCAAGTTCTGGCGCAGCCCTCCCCCTCTCCCAAGTCCTCCTCCTCTCCCGCGGTGCTTGGCGAAGCCCTGCAGGATTGCCACGCTCCTCCTTCACCACCACGCCGTCGTGCTGCTGCTGGATGGAGTCTTCCCCAACCTCTCCTTCTCCCCTTGCTGGATCAAGGCGTAGGAGACGTCACCGGGCTGCACGTGTGTTGAACGCGGAGGCGCCGTGGTTCGGCGCTTAGATCGGAATCAACCGCGATCTGAATCGCTACGAGTACGACTCCTTCATCCGCGTTCTTGCAACTTCCGCTTAGCGATCTACAAGGGTATGTAGATGCACTCCTTCCCCTCGTTGCTAGATTACTCCATAGATTGATCTTGGTGATGCGTAGAAAATTTTAAATTTCTGCTACGATCCCCAACAGTGGCATCATGAGCTAGGTCTATGCGTAGTTTCTATGCACGAGTAGAACACAAAGCAGTTGTGGGCGTCGATATTGTCAATTTCTTGCCGTTACTAGTCTTATCTTGATTCGGCGGCATCGTGGGATGAAGCGGCCCGGACCGACCTTACACGTACTTACGTGAGACTGGTTCCACCGACTGACATGCACTAGCTTGCATAAGGTGGCTGGCGTGTCTGTCTCTCCCACTTTAGTCCGGATTCGATGAAAGTCCTTATGAAGGGTAAATAGAAATTGGCATATCACGTTGTGTAGGTAAGAAACGTTCTTGCTAGAAACCT